>NC_057712.1:2785648-2849352 GCF_004010195.1 Chiloscyllium plagiosum | reverse complement strand
AACACATCTATCCTGGGACAGGCTAAGCAAAGACATGCCAGAGAATTCCTAGAGGCCTGGCACTCCAACCACAACGCCATAAACAAACACACAAATCTAGATGCCATCTATCAACCCCTCAGAAAACGAACAGGAAATGACATCACCACAAACCCCAGGAACCCCATCCAGGACAAACATATAAATAGAAAGCAGGAGTCAACAGCTTTGCTTCACTTGGAGGTCGCCACTGATGATGTTACCTAGCCAGGTAATGAAACATCTGGATATGAAACCTACAGCTCAGCGAGCAAACCTACACCCTAATGGCTGACTTTAACCACAGCTACACTTTCCCATTGTCCTTTATCCCTTCATTCCTTTAGTATCCAAAACTCTTTTCAGCTCGATTTGAAAACACTCAACAACATCCATTGCTTTTTGAAGTACAAAGCTCCAAAGGTTCACATCCATTGATTAAAGAAGTTTATCGTTACTACAGTCCTAAATAGCCATCGCTTATTGCAAGAGCATGATCACTAGCAGCCAGGGGAAATATCCTCTCAGCACCTTCTCTGTTCAGTTCTTTAACAATTTTACATGATTCAATGAAATCATTTTTATAAACTTAATTTCTCCTCATGAAAAGTTCCTTTTTTCCCCAAGAGTCAATCTTGTGAATATCCATTGCAATGCCTTGAAAACAAGTCTTGCCTTTCTGAGTGCCATGTATCAGCATATGCACTCTCGATCTCTCACTCCATTAGTACTGCTTCACATTATCTCAGAGCTGCCTAGCTACCAGCCCCCACGCCCCCTGCACCATTCCACTTCATTTTCTGGCTTTTTCGATGTTCTAACAAGAAACCTTTCAGGCATGATGGAACACAAGCTTTAACAACTCAGAGGTACTCATGCTTTTATGAATCCTTTCTCCCCTCCCCTTACATCTGTCTCCATCCCTTCTCTTAATCCATCTCATCAAGCATTCACTTTCCACTCTGAGCCTCCACTGTGATGCTAAACATTCTGTACTCAACAAAGGTCTTACTTAGTTTTATCCTTCTGTGTTCCATCTCAATAAAGTTTGAGCTCAACATGATGTTGAACTCTCCTGCGGTCACCTTCACCTCTGTGCCCATTTCTTTGGGTAAGAGTCTTCTCCCTATCCGACAGACCTCTTCATCCACCTCCAAAACTCTCCCTCCACCCTTTGGCCTTTTACCTACACTTGACTTATTCATTGAGAACTGTTGATATGACAGTGATCACCTTAATTTCTCTCCTTCCCTCACCCATCTCCCTCTGAACTGACTGCACTCCGTGCTCTCAGATCCAACCTTGACTTTATAATCAAATCTGCCAACAAGGGGGGTGCGGCTGCTGACTGGCGCACTAACCTGTGCACTGGGGAGGCTGAGCACCACAGCTCAGAGCCCTCCTATCTCTCTCTGGACTATGACCCCAGTCTCAAAAACCAGCTATTGTGACCATGACTGTTACTAATCTCATATCATCTTGTCTGGGGATCTTGGAGAAGGTTTTTTTTTGATAAGATTAGATATCCATAGCCTTCAAGCTCCCAGTTCCTAACAACATACGGCTCGCTTTTACCTTCTTCCCAAAATCCACAACAGGACTGCCCAGGCATACCAGTTGTGTCTGCCTGTTCCTGCTCCATTGAACGTATCATTTCCTACTCTGAGTCGATTTCGTTTCGCTGTCCCTTCCCACTTACATCTGTGATTCCTCTAATGCTTTACATCAGAATTCCCAGCTCGTGGGCTGCAGCCATCTCTTCCTCGCCATGGATGTGCATTCCTTTACATGTTCAACTTCCATCAGGATGGTCTCAGAGCTCTCCACTTCCTTGAAAAAGGCCTGAACCATTCACATTAACCACCACCCTCCTCTGCCTGGCCAAGCTTGTCCTCATCCCAAACAACTTCTCTATTAACTCCTCTCAGTTTCTTGAGGTCTAAGGCGTGGCCATGGGTACCCCCATGGGTCGAGTTCAACAATTTTAGAACCTGGGCAACTTTATGTCCTTTACTCAGCCCAACATCCCATATCCTGTCACGACATGGGCGTATTTACAGCACGGCCAACCCATTTTCATCTACTTATAGTCCCCACTGTCAACTTTTCTTTCTCTATGGCAAGCTATTATCCAAATGTTTGTCTCCCTGATGGTCATTCTCTCTCTCTGTCTCTGTGTCTCTCTTTCTGTCTCCCTTTCTCTCTGTCTCCCTTTCTCTCTGCCTCTCTGTCTCTCTCTTGACTCCATTTCTGCCCGTCCGTTCAGTCCTTCCCCATCATCCCTGTCTTCAACATATGTATTACCTTTTCCAAACTACAATTAGTTCTGAAGAAGGGCCACTGGTCTCGACCCTTTAACTCAGTTTTCTTGCCACCGACCTGCTGAGTTTCTCTGGCAAGTTCTGTTCTTATACCCTTCTTTAGGTAAGGAAAATAAAACTGCCCACAGCATTCCAGGTGAAGTCTCACCAAGATTGTTTATAATTACACCAAGAGTTCTTTACCCTTAGACTTTGAGCCCTTTGTAATAAAGACTAAAGTACACTTTTTCCTTGATTGCATGTTGTACTTAAATGATAACTTTTTTCATTCGTATACACAGATATCAAAATCCTTTTGAATATCAACAATGCCTAGTTTCACATCATTTGAAATATATTGTGTTCTCCTATTTTTGCTAATACGGATAAATTTCTTATCTTCTTCATAATGTATTGCATCTGCCATGTGTTCCCCCCAACTCACTCAACCTGTGTATCATTGCAGTTTCTTCGCATGCCGCTTACAGTTTACTCTTCATCTTATCTACAGTGTACAGAGATGAATAACTGTCAGGAATGAGTGATGCAAAATTAAATATCTCCAAAAAATGTTGATGGGGATAGCACTGCATGAAAATGTTCATTGATTGCAAAGCAGGCACCAAGCTAACTTTGTACAGGCTGCCGATTTCAATAATTGCTGCATGCATCAGTATATTTCATGCTGTTGATTATCTGTGTACATCAATGGACTCAAATCAGAACTTGCTAGCACCAGTTAAAGCCCTGCTTTAAAAGGAACTAAATTGTGGCTGGAGCAAGTTATTAGAGTGGTGCAGGCAATGTATCTGAATTAGGAACAATGAAGAATGAACAGCAGAACACGGCAGGAATGGCTGCACTGGATCCTTTGGTGGAGGAGATGTTCTTTATTTTCAAGCATCAGCAGACTCTCTGGACACACATTCAAGAGGCAGTTGGAATAAACAGCCCCGACGGTCTACACCAGGAGTCAAATCTGAGTATTTGGATGCAAAAGCTTCAGTAACCTCAAAACAAGTGGTCAAGGGCAGATGATACATCTTCAAATGTTATGTCCTATCCATGTCACCAGCCTCAAACAAAGCTGAATTCACTATAATCCCATCATTCAGCTATCAGCAAATTCTAATAATAAGACCATAAGACATAGGAGCGGAAGTAAGACCAGTCGGCCCATCGAGTCCACTCCGCCATTCAATCATGGCTGATGGGCATTTCAACTCCACTTATCTGCATTCTCCCCGTAGCCCTAAATTCCCAGAATTTATCAATTTCTGCCTTGAAGACATTTAGCGTCCCAGCCTCCACTGCACTCTGTGGCAATGAATTCCACAGGCCCACCACTCTCTGGCTGAAGAAATGTCTCCGCATTTCTGTTCTGAATTTACCCCCTCTAATTCTAAGGCTGTGTCCACGGGTCCTAGTCTCCTCGCCTAACGGAAACAATTTCCTAGCGTGCACCCTTTCCAAGCCATGTATTATCTTGTAAGTTTCTATTAGATCTCCCCTTAATCTTCTAAACTCCAATGAATACAATCCCAGGATCCTCAGCCGTTCCTCGTATGTTAGACCTACCATTCCAGGGATCATCCGTGTGAATCTCCGCTGGACACGCTCCAGTGCCAGTATGTCCTTCCTGAGGTGTGGGGACCAAAACTGAACACATGGGCCTAACCAGAGCTTTATAAAGTCTCAGTAGCACAACAGTGCTTTTATATTCCAACCCCCTTGAGATAATTGACAACATTGCATTGGCTTTCTTAATCACGGACTCAACCTGCATAATGAAGCCTCATAAATAATGAGTTTCATATTGTCGTATGTTTCAATCTGATAACAATGTTCCTGAATCACCTCATCCTTTTGCACTTGCATTGCTGCTAGCCTCACACCCAGATCTCTGCTTGCATACAATGTCATGAAAGCCACAGCAGCAAACAAATTGTATGAGAGACTGAAAACAACAAGTGCTGGAGATCACAGCAGGTCACATAGCATCCATGGAGAGACAGCAAGCTAACGTTTCAAGTCAAAACGTTAACTTGTTCTCTCTCCATGGATACTGTCTGACCCGTTGTGATTTGCAGCATTTGTTGTTTTCAATACAGATTCCAGCATCTGCAGTAATCTGCTCCTAACTGTATGAGGAGAAAGTGAGGTCTGCAGACGCTGGAGATCAAAGCTGAAACTTTATTGCTGGAACAGCACAGCAGGTCAGGCAGCATCTAGGGAACAGAAGATTCGACGTTTCAGGCACATGCATGTGCCCGAAACGTCGAATCTTCTGTTCCCTAGATGCTGCCTGACCTGCTGTGCTGTTCCAGCAATAAAGTTTCAGCTCCTAACTATATGAGACTCACTGGCACAGTTCTGTCACTCTTGCAGGATAAGATGCCACACAGTCAAGTACAAGTACAAAGGGAGAGATGCATTTATTAGAAGAAACAATGCTGCTATTTTGGCCAACATGGACTGTAACCTGAGAACAGGGTGGTGTACTTGGAACCTAATTCTATTTCAAAACCACAATTGCTTCTGATTGCAAAGCTTCAGATGTTGCAAGCATGCACCTCTTACTTTCCCTCAATACCCCTTATCCCATTTCAATTCCACCACTGTAGCTTTCTCCTTTCAGATACATAAGAAATGCAAGCTAACCAGGCATTGGAGGAAGTGCCAGACGCTGATGGTGAACACAAGTATTCGGTCAATTTCACTTTGCAACCAAGGCATAGTTTAGATGATGGCATAAGCAGAACATGTATATGATGAGACACTGGGCACAAGTGATCTACAGCCAGAACACAGGGCAAATATACTACAAGCGTCAGCTCACAAGTTACTACCGAGTCCTTAGATGAGGAAGCTGGTGGGACAGGCTACAGAGGTCAGCTAATGGTTATGCGCAAGCAAATAATTGGTGCACTGCCATGGCCTCTGGAAAGCCTCTGTGTGATGTCATGAAGCAAGGAGAACTCCACACCAACTGAAGCTGGGCTTTGATCAGAGCTTGGAGTCCAAACATTTCATCAAGGAAATACTGGCTGAAGTTGTTCTGTCCTTTGTGGAGCGATAGCCAACGTGGCGACTTCCACTGCAGCATAAGCAGCAATCATCCAACCTCCATGTGCTGCAGTGGAAGTGCAGGCTACTGCTATGTAAGCTGACTGCTGTTATCATGGCTATGTTCACAGTTGTCGGACTGTTAGTGAATGGAGGATTGGGGTTCCGGTCACTGGTATCACACCTGGTTACAGTTCTTCACCGGCAACTTGTGCAATTTTGTTTCTCCCTTTTACACCGTCTTCCTCATGCACCTGCCTTCCCAGTGCTTGCCATATAGCTGGTGGTAACACTTGGTCATTTATGCTGGTGAGACCATCACGAAGCTTGACATTTGCTGTGCCAACTACTGTGAGGTTCCTCCAGTGCAAAACACAATTTCAGAAAGCCAATAATCTGCTGGTACACGTTATGTGTGAGTTGTGCACCAAGGTCCTCATGCGAGCAAGATGATGGTCCATGGAAATGTGAGGAAGAGCCCTCTTTATGCAGCAAATAATGACCTGGAACACACTGCCCATAAGAGTGGTGGATGTAGAGATGATAAATGATTTCAAAAGGAATTACATGGGCCGTTCAAGCTATGGAGATACAATGGGGAAATTATACTGACTGATTGCTCCATGTGGGGCTGGCAGAGACTCAATAGATCAAATAGCCTCCTGTATAAAAATGACGCTGTCACCATTGGATAATCCTCATCAACCAGTTGCCACCCTTTGGTTTGATGTGGTGGATAAATTATAGTGGACACAGCAGATTGCTCTAAAATGAAGGCACCATGACTGTGGCCAGGATACTGGGCATTGACTTGAAGATTCCATATTCGTGATCACACACAAGTTGAACTTTGAGATACTGGAAGTCCTGTTGGTTCAGAACTAGGGCAATGTTGATAATGGGCACCCACAAAGTGATGTGTGTGTTGTCACTGTGACAGTTAGCACAGGAAAGCCTAGACTCTTAGCAAAGTCTCAACTTGTGCAAACTGAAAAATCTAGTGAAAAGCTCGAAAACATGGAGAACGGTAGCAGCAGTTGGAAGAAACTACCAGCAACCAAGGAGCTAATGATAAAAGGAAAATATTGAAGATAATGGAAATCTGAAATAAAAATAGAAAGTGCTGGAGAAACTAGCATATCTAGCACAATGTGTAGAGAGAGAACACAGCTAACCTTTTGAATCTAGTATGAATAAACTGGATTTAAAACATTAACTGTGTTTCTCATTCAAAAAATGCTGCCAGATCTGCTACGTTTCTCTAGCACTTTCAGTTTTTATATAATCCTTTTTAGATAATCTCTTTAAATAGCACTTCTGGAGGGTATCATCCCTGCTGGAGTTGGGAAAAACACGGATAGGAGAGTAGCTAACGTAAACCCAATATTTAAAAAAAAGGTACAGCGAAAACAGGGAATTATAGACTGATTAGCCTGACCTGGTATTTGGGAGAAATGCAACAGCCCATTTAAAAAAAAATTTAATAGCAGAGAACAGAGACAGAATCAGACAGAGGCCGCAGGGGCTCTGGCAGTGTTCCAATGAAGCTCAATGCAAGCTGGAGGAACAATGCTTCACTTTCCACTTTACAGTCTCTAGGAATCGACAATGAGTTCAATACCTTCACAGCATGATCTCTGTCCTCCATCTGATTACAACATGGCCTCCACCTCATGTTTTGTTGGCTTTACACTCAGCAGAATGGACATGTTTTTTCTGCTTCATGCCTATTTTCCATCTCAATATTTCTTTTACCTGCACGAGGACTCCCTTTTGTCTTTTGTACTGGCATCCTAACCACCTGTTTTACTCGCTCCACCTCTGCCTCTGTCAACAGGATAAAAACGGTAACATTTTCCGCCAGCTTTTAGTTTTAAAGAAACTTGGACTTAAAACTTTAACTATATCTCTCTCCGATGATGCTGCCAGACTGACTAAGTTTCTTCAAATTTTCATCTTTTTATTTCAAATTACCGACATCAGCAGCATTTGCTTTCATTACGGCACATTATCAGCTATTTAGGGCTGGAGGGTGGATGGTGAGATGCTCTCAGCAATGAGTGAGCTTGATAATTGGCAAGTCTAATGATCAGTAGGCACTGCAACAGGATGACTTTTATTGATTGAAATTAGGATACTTCAACACCACAGGAGGAAGGTAAATTGCAAATTTAGTTTATCGAGACAAGAAATGTATTAGGTAGGGTGTATCATAATATGGGAAAATAGTTGCACTGATTAGATTATTCAACTGCTTAAGTCTATTCAGCACGATCACAGCTACTCTTGTAACTGAATTCCACTTCTCTACCTTGGTTAAATAACCCCTTAACTCTCAAAAATCTATCAACCTCAGTTTCAAAATTTTCAATTAGATTTTTGGATTTCCATGACTTTTTTTCCAGACATGCTCACTATACAGTCCACCTCTAGTTCTAAGGTCATGTCCCTTGATTGTGAACTTAGCCACCAGCAGAAAGATTTCTCTCTATATAAGCTTCAACTCCTGTTGAAGACATAATTCGCACACTGGGTTTAATGAGATCGGGGCCGTAATGATCCTAGGAGCTTGGGCTGCTTTTGAATTAGTAGCTGATGGGGTGGAGGATAACATGGAGATGGGACAGCAGGGCAGTGGATCACATTCTGGCCTATGCAATGGCTTGCATCTCTGTGTGCTTTTTTTCAGATAGGAGAGGATCTTTATGTTCCAAGGTAAATGGAGAACTGGGACCCGGCATGTAGAAGGGATAGGTTTGTTACTGCTCATTAATTGTTTTGTAAAAAGGTTGACTTCTTTGCATTCAATATAAATGCTTCAGTGTTGTCAGCTGTTCCTGCAGATTATAGCAGGTCGACTTCAGAAGCCTCCCGTTAAATTGCTTAAAAAGCTCTCGAATGACTTCAAGCCACCCAATTAACAAAGCAAGCAACTTCACTTCCCTCCCTCACCTTTCAGTGTTTGGAAAGATCATCATTTGGGAACACAGACAGGAGATCAGCAGCCATGCCGCTGATGTTATTTCTTTTCCACTGTCCTGCCTCAAAGCGAGCCTGACTTAGGAAGGGCACCTCTATCATTTTTATGCTACATGTTTACACAGCTTTAAAAAGAAAGATCATGAAAATAATACTCACAAATTCCTGGTCATGGTTATTAGCAAAAAACTGTTGGAGCCGGACTGGCCAATCCTCCCTCCGCCTTAGCAGTCCAAAGATTCCTTTATGATTGCACATGTAACAGTTCCAGGGATCTTCTTTAATGGCTGCCTGTGCAGCACCTGGTCCAACCAACAGATCCACACATTCCACACAGAAACACCTGTATTAATAGAAAATGGAGCAGTATCACTGTACTTGGTGGCAAGTTTGTAATTCAGTGACAAGATTGCTGGATCTTACAGCTTTGGTGGTGAAGATACTTCTGGCTCCAGTACTTTCATCAAAAGCTTCAGTACAGGTTTTACTAGTGGTTTAAGAACAGGGCCAATATTACTGAAATAACAAACTAGATTTGATAATCCTCTCCAATGAGACTGAATAATTCGTAATTCCCATTACTAGAACAAGAAATTCAAAACCAAAAGTTTCTATTTTCTAATAACAGTATTACATCATAATACTTTGCAGACGTTAGTGTTGAGTTTTGAGAAATAAAAAGGTACTAGTGGGTTTTGAGAAGATTTGTAGTTCAGGTTGAGGTTCTAGATGAAGGTTTACTCACTGTTCGATGAAAACAAACTTTGCAGTTCAGTGAGCAAACCCACATCCATAAAAAGGTAGTTTTAACAAAAATTTTAAATTTTTATTTCTGTACAGAGTTTAAGTTCAGCTTGCAAGATTGTACTGCTTATGTTTAACCAAATTTCTGTCTTGCCCCTGGCATTATATTTGACTCGAGACTGACCAAATATCTGCAGCATAATTAAGAGTGCTATTTAAATCTTTGTAACATTGTACAACCCCTTCTGATCAACATCAGCTGAATCAATCACCCATGAATTTGTTACATCTAGATTTCATTATTTCAGTTCACTGTTAACTGCCCTTCTATATTTTTCCTTTGTAAATCTGAAGTCACCCAAAGCTCTGGTGTCAGGGTCCTTACTCTCATAATGTCCTGTTCACAAATCATCTCTGAATTTACTGACATACACTGGCTTATGGCCAATCAGTATGCTGATTTTAAAATTCATATTCCTGGTTACAATTTCCTTCTCCATCCCTATCTTTGTATTTTTCTCACTCCCCACAGTATATCAAGATATCTTCACTCATAATTCTGGTCTCTAAAGCATTCTGATTTTAATTGTTCCTTCAGCTGCCAAAATCCAAAATTCTGAAATTCACTTCCGAAACATCTCTTTCCCTTTCCTCCTTCAAGAAGCTCTTCAGAAAACCTAAAATTACCCAAAATAAAACAAAGAACTACGGATGCTGGAAATCAGAAACAAAAACAGAAACATATATAGCAGATCCGGGAGCATCCGTGGAGGGAAACAGCTGTAATGTTTCAAGCCCAGTGACCCTCTTTCAGAACCTGAACCTCTCCACAGAAGCTGTCAGACCTGCTGACTTTCTCCAGAAATTTCTGTTCTTGTTAACAGTGACCTCTTTGACCAACCTTTTGACCATCTTAACTAAATACTACCTTGTGATTTAGTGCTTAATTATGAATTGTCACACTCCTGAAGCTCCCTACAGATGTGAATTACATTGAATGTGCTCCACCCATTAAGCACTAGGTGGGGGGGAAGGATGTTTGCATTGTGGTAATGTCACTGGCTGAGCAATCCAGAGACCCAGGTTTAGACATTGTGGAAATGCGTTTACATTGCACCACTGTAGCTGGTGGAACTTAAATTTAATAAAGTTCCCAGAGTAGATGAAATTACACCTGATGACCCTACTCCACATACCACACTTTTTATGGTCTGCTGGGAATTAGACAGGATCTTCATGATGCCATTACCACAACATTGTACAAAAAAAGAAAGAAATCAAACTGCTCCAACTACTGTGGGATCACTCTCCTTTCTATGGTGTGGAAGGTCCTGACAAGAACACAGGAACATGGTTGTGCTTAGCATTATAAGACCACAGGAGTAAAGCCAACAGTTTCTGAACATACAAAGGTACCACAGACATAGGATTTGAACTCTGACAATTCTAAGAAAAGCATTGTGAGAAAACAAGGGTCTATATATCACTTTTGTAGATTCCAACAAGGCACTAGACACCATGAGCAGAGATGGCCTTTGCAAAATCCTTGAAAAGTTTGTATGCCCCGGTATAATAGTTTCATGAAAATTAATACAGAAAAGTCAAGGATGATTTGCAACCTCTCGAACTCCTTCTGAATCTCCAATGATGTGAAGCAGGGTTGTGTGCTCGCCCTGCCTTTATTCAACATATTCTTTGGCTTGATGCTTCTGCAGGCAACATAAAACCTTAAAGAGGCTATTTATTTACCCTTCTGACCCGATGGAGGTCTTTTCAACTTCAGATAGCTTCAGACTCAAATAAATAGAGGAACCTTGATTATCCTAATGACATGGGCGGGGAGTACTTTGTTTGGATAATCGAAAGTTCGTTAATCAAATGCATCAGGACCCTGTGCCCTTGTTCAGATAATCGACGTTTGGATAATTGAGATTCCTTGTATACAGGGAAAACTCATCTGTGAACTTCTTTTTCTGGTCCACAATCAGAAAACAACAGTTTTCCAAGGCATACCCATAGGTTCTGACTGCAATTGTGTACATCTTTTAGAGAGCTTCCATCTGTGCTGCCTCCACAACATCTTCACTGGCTATACCACATCACAGACACTGAAGTCCTGGAAATAGCTAATACCATCACCAAAGAGGCCATCCTCCTGGAAAGACATTGCTTGGTGAGATCATATTGACATCTGGCCAAAGATCAAAAGAAATGATGGAGAAGTTTGGCTGGGTGGCATAAGGTTTCTTTAACTCTTTCCTGCAACGTGAACCTTATTGGATTCTGCACCATGAATATTGTTGAAAGATTAAAACTCGTTACCCTTCCCTAATGTCTTTGAGAAGCCGGTGGCAAGTGGCAGGTATACACACAATACTGTTATGAAGGGAGCTTTAAGATTTTGATCCAACAATTATGAGGGAATGATGATCTAGCTCTAAGTAAGGGCAGTGTGTTACTCGGAAAGGGAATTTACAAGTGGTGGCATCCTCATGCATCTGTTGCCTTTCTAGGTTTTAGAGGTTCTAGATTTGAAAGGTACTATCAAAGGAGTCTTGGTGATTGCTGCAGTGCATCTTGTAGTTGGGACACTTTGCTGCTAATGTACATTTGTTTTGGTGGAGTGAATGTTTTAAGTTGATAAGAGTTATCAATCAAAGAAGCTGTCTCCAGCACGGAGACAGGCCCTTTGGCCCAAACTGATCCATACTGACCGAAATGTCCGTCCACACTAACCCCATTTCCCTACACTTGGCCCATATGCTTCTTGTCTTTCCAATTCATGTATTTGTCCAAATGCCTTTTAAATCTTGTTAATGTACCCACCTCAACTACTTCCGCTGGCAGATCATTCCAAAAGCATACCACCCTCTGTGTAAAAATGTTGCCCCTCAGGTTCCCTTTTAATCTTTCCCTTTAAACTGATGCCCTTGATTCATCAACCCTGGCAAAAAGACTGAGTGCATTCACCTATCCATGCCTCTTATGATCTTATACACCTCTATAAGATCCTCCCTGAGTCTCCCAATCTTTAAAGAAAAAAGTCCTAGCTTGTCCAACCTCTCCCTACAACTCAAACCATTGAGTCCAGGCAACAACCTGTCCTGGATGGTTTTACGTTTCTTCAGTACTGTTGGAGCTGCATTCATCTAGGGAGGTGGAGAATAATCCAACCTTCTCCTTACTTGTGTCTTGCAGATGGTCAAGAGACTTTGAGAGTCTGGAGGTAGGTCATTTGACACAAAATTCCCAGATTCTGAGCTGTTGTTGTACACAGTATTTGTATGGCAGCTCCAATTCAGTTTTTAGTCAATGGTAACCTCCATGATGTTGATAGTGAAGCTTCAGCAATGCCACCAAATGTCAAGAAAGGATGTTAGATGTCACTGGCTGGCACTTATGAAATCTGAATGGTACATGTATGAAAGATTAAAAACTTTACAAGTAATATCAGCAACTGAAAACATACGTAAGAAAATGTACAGGGCACAGCTGGATCCTTGGGACTTCAAAGGTGGCAGTGCAGGGTCAGACAGAAAAGCCATTGTTTGAGATACTCTTGCTATGATTGGATAGCTAAGAAAGGAATCAAGGCTGGGAGGGGAAGGCATAACAACACTGAGGTTGCTAACCATGTTGCACATCAATGTAAATTAAGCAATTTCTCATTTAGTCACTAAGTAGAAGAAACCTTGCTCTTAAATGTTTGAAGCTGTATCGAAGCAGGAACAAATGGATAAATAGTGGAGAGGCAGAACATATCTAAAGATGAAAATAAGACTGGGATTCAACTGTGGTTTGGAGCCTGGATGCGTCAAAAAGAGCAATGGATAATATTCTTTTGGGTTCTCCTTTGAGAAAATGTTTGCCAAGTTCTGTTGCCTCTGTTATGACCATTTATGCTTTATTTGCTGCTTCCCATCTCTAATCTCCTTGAACCTCACAGCCCTTCAAGATATCTTGTTCCTTTTAATCCTCAGCCCTACTGCGTTCCCAAATATAACTGATTCAACATTGATATCCGTGCCTTCAGTTGGCTGTGTCCCAAGTTCTGCATCTCCATCCCTAAAGCTTTCCAAATACAGTATGTTCTTCATTTAAGACTCCTCTTCGACCAAACTCTTCATCATCTGAGTCGAGAGTTTGGTGCTGGAAAAGCACAGCAGGTCAGGCAGCATTCGAGAAGCAGGAGAATCGACGTTTCGGGCATTAGCCCTTCATTATGAATGAGGCTTGTGAGCTGGGGGTGGGCGGGTGGTGGCGAGAGATAAATTAATCATCTGATCTAACATCGCCTTGGGTGGCTCAGTGTCATATTTTGCTCATATGAAGCGTCTTGGGATTTTATTTATGTTAAAGGTGCTAGATAAATATAGGCAGCTGGTTTGACCCCAGTAACAAATAACACATAGAACAGTACAGGCCCTTCAGCCCTTGATTTTGTGCCAGCCTTTTATCCTTCTCTAAGATCAGACTAACCAACATATCCTTCCACGTGCCTGTCCAAGAGTTGCTTAAATGTCCCAAATGTCTCTGACTCTACTACCACTGTTGGCAGTGCATTCTACACACCCACCATTCTCTGCATAAAGAACCTACTTCTGACATCTCCCCTAACCTTCCTCCAATCTCTTCAAATTATGCCCCCACATGATAGACATTTCCATCCTGGGAAAAAGTCTCTGGCTATCTACTCTAAGCCTCTCATCATCTTGTACACCTCTATCAAGTCACTTCTCATCCTTCTTTGCTTCAATGAGAAAAGCCCTAGCTCCCTCAACCTTTCTTCCTAAGACATGCCCTCCAGTCCAGGCAGCATCCTGATAAATCTCCTCTCTGCACTCTCTCTAAAGCTTTCACATCCTTCCTATAATGAGGTGACCAGAACGGAACACAATATTCCAAGTGTGGTCTGACTAGGACTCCAACAGCTGCATCATAACCTCACAGCTCTTAAACTCAATCCCCCTGCTAATGAAAGCCAACACACCATACACTTGCTTGACAATCCTATCAACCTGGTTGGTAACTTTGAGGGATCCATGGACATGGATTCCAAGATCCCTCTATTCCTCCACACTGCCAAGAATCCTATCTTTAACCCTCTAATCTGCATTCAAATTCAACCTTCCACAATGAATCACTTCATACTTTTCTAGGTTGAACTCCATCTGCCATTTCTCAACCCAGTTCTGCATCCTGTTAATGTCCTGTTGCAACCTATAACAGCCCGCCACACTATTGCTACTCCACTAACTTTCGTGTCATCGGCAAACTTACTAACGCACCTTTCCATTTCCTCATCCAAGTCATTTATAAAAATCACAAAGAGCAGACGTCCCAGAACCCATCCCTGCAGAACATCACTGGTCACCAAGCTCCAGACTAAATACTTTCCATCTACCACCAACCTCTCTCTTCTATGGGCCAGCCAATTCTGTATCCAGACAGCCAGATTTCCCTGTATCCCATGCCTCCTTACTCTCTGATTGAGCCTACCATGGGAGACCTTATCAAACACCTTGCTAAAATCCATGTTGCCATATCACTGCTCTACCTTCATCAATGTGTTTTGTCACATCCTCAAAGAATTCAATTAGGTTTGTGAGGCATGACCTGCCCCTCACAATGCTGACTATCACTAATCAAACTATGGTTTTCAAAGTAATCATAAATTTTGTCTCTCAGAATCCTCTCCAATACTTTGCCCACCACTGATATAATACTGACTGGTTTGGTAATTCACAGAATTATCCCTATTCCCTTTGTTGAAAAGAGAATAACATTTGCCACCCTCCAAACTTCTGGTACTACTCCAGTGGATAGTGAAGGCGCAAAGATCATTGCCAAAGGTGTAGCAATCACTTTCCTCGCTTCCCATAGTAACCTTGGGTATATCCAGTCCGGCCCAGGGGATTTATCTATCTTTATGCTTTTCAAAATTTTCAGCACATCCTCCTTCCTAACATCAACCTGTTTGAGCATATCAGCCTATTTCACGCTGTCCTCATAAAGGACAAAGTCCCTGTCAGTAGTGAATACTGAAACAAAATATTCATTAAGGACCTCCCCTACTTCCTCTGACTCCAGGCACAAATTCCCTCCACTAACCCTGATCGGCTCTACCCTCTCTATGGCCATCCTCTTGTTCCTCACATAAATGTAGAACGCCTTAGGGTTTCCTTAATCCCACCTGCCAAGGCTTTTTTGTGCCCCCTTCTAGCTCTCCTAAGTCCATTCTTCAGTTCCTTCCTGGTTACCTTGTAACCCTCCAAAGCCCTGTCTGATCCTTGCCTCCCCAACCTAAGCAAGCTTCCTTCTTCCTCCTGACTAGATGTTCCACATCCCTTGTCACCCAAGGTTCTTTCACCCTACCATCCCTTCCTTGCCTCAGTGGGACAAACCTGTCCAGCACGATTAGCAAGTGCTTCCTAAACAACCTCCACATTTCGGTTGTGCATTTCCCTGAGAACGTGTTCCCAATTTAGGCGCCCCAGTTCCAATAGCACTGTAATTTCCCCATTCTGCAATTAAATACTTTCCCAGGCAAAAGTGAGGACTGCAGATGCTGGAGATTAGAGTTGAAAGTGTGGTGCAGGAAAAGCACAGCAGGTCTGGCAGCATCCAAGGAGCAGGAAAATCGATGTTTCGGACAAAAGCCCTTCATCAGGAATCCTAATGAAGGGCCTTTGCCCGAAACGTTGATTTTCCTGTTCCTTGGATGCTGCCTGGCCTGCTATACCTTTCCAGTACCATAATTCAACTACTTTCCCATACTGTCTGCTCCCATTCCTCTCCATGAGTATAGTAAAGGTCATGCAGTTGTGTTCACTATCACCAAAATCTTCTCCCACTGAGAAATCTGACACTTGGCATGGTTCATTGCCAAGCACCAAATCTAATATGGCCTCCCCTCTAGTCGGCCTAGCTACATATTGAGTCAGGAATCCTTCCTGGACACACCTGACAAAAACTGCTCCATCCAAACTATTCGAACTAATTAGGTTCCAAACAATATTAGGGAAGTTAAAGTCACCCATGAAAACAACTGTTATTTCTGCATCTTTCCAAAATCTGCCTCCCACTCTGCTCCTCTGTGTCTCTGTTGCTATTAGAGTGTCTATTGAAAACTCCCAATAAAGTGACTGCTCCTTTCCTGTTTCTGACTTCCACCCACACTGACTCAATAGACAAAACCTCCTCGATGACCTCCCTTTCTACAGCTATGATGCCATCCCTGATTAGCAATGCCACTCCCCCACCTCTTTTATCTCCCTCCCTCTTCCATTTGAAATATCCAATCACTGGAACCTCCAACAACCATCCTGCTCCTGTGATATCCAAGACTCTGTATTGGCCACAATACAGTTGCTCCAAGTATTGACCTGTGCTCGAAGTTCATCACCCTTACTCCTGACACTTGCATTAAAATAGACACACTTCAACCCATCACATTGACTGCAACTTTGTTTTAGCAACTTCTATCCTTACTCACAGACTCTCTGCACACTGTACCTGCCTGTTCACCACCAGCTACACTATCCTCTGATCCATAGCTCTGGTTCCCATCCTCTGCCAAACTAGTTTAAACCCTCCCAAAGAGCTCTAGCAAACCTCCCGTCCGGGACTTGGTGCCCCTCCAGTTCAGGTGTAATTTATCCTTTGTTTACAAGTCCCACCTTCCCCAGAAGGTATTCCAATGATCCACATATCTGGAGCCCTCCCTCCTACACCAGCCCTGCAGCCACATGTTCATCTGCAGTCACTCTCTATTGTTAGCCTCACTAGCACATGGCACTGGTATCAATCCTGAGATTACTACTCCACCGTCCTGCCTCTAGCTTCCCGATATTTTCTTTTCAGGTCCTCCTCCCTATATCATTGGTAGCGGTGTGTTCCATGATTTCTGGCTCTCCCTCCTCCTCAAGAATCCTGTAGGCTCGATCTGGACTTTAAGCAGTTCTGAGCCCATTCCTCAGCCTCACAGATTTATTGCCTTCCCTCTTCAGCACTCTTTGATCTCCTCTCTGATGATCCGTAACTCCAGGCACTGCCAACTTGATCGCAGAACAGCAATTTGTTATTGGATTATTATTTTAACCCTGAGAGTTGATCGCCTTATTCTGCATCAAAAATACTGCAACTTTATCAATTAATAAATTGAAAATCTTAACTTCAAAAAGCCCTTGTTTTATTCCAATTGCCCAATCTGACAGTGTCCTAATGAAAATTCAAATTAATCACAGTGGAGAACCTTAAAGTCTAAAATGATGTTACGGAAGTATAGGTTATTTTAGTATTTGAGAGATTAATTTACACAATATATTTTCTTTGGTAGAAGCTCTTAAAGAGAATTTTTCCCAAATTGAGTGTATATGCATAAAATCTGTCTTAAGTTTCAATATCTACATATATGGTTTAAATATCGTGGTTTAAATGTGGTGATTTAAGCCTGTAATAATCTGACAATAAGTGACTTATCCACACTCATATCCAGCAAAGGTATAGAATGTAACGTACAATGTTACTGCAAAATGGGATAACTCCTGGATCATGCAACATGTGACAACCGTGGAAAGTACATTCATCACAGTGCATTGCCATTAGTATCCTATAAGGTGATTGTGCATTCTGCATTTCTTCTTTTCCATTTCCTAGTTGTAGAAATCTGAATTGATCGTACCTGCAACAATTATTGTTTCCGCACATGAGTACCTCCCTGCCCCCACAGCAGATGGTACAGTAGGACTGGTAACCGTCATCATCGTACTGGTATGCACACTCCAAGAAGCAATTCTGCAAACAACCACAACATGATTTGGAATTTCATAACCGGCAATTCAACTGTACTTTCTTTAGCCTTAAGTGCACCTTGTAGTCATCGTGGGCTAGTGCAATGGTGCTCACTTTTGGATTGTCTATGCCACTCAGTGCTTGACTTCAATTACATAGATTCTTCCACAACATTAAGCTTTAACATCAAAGAAAAATATCTGACTAAATAATAGCATTCTATGGGTTGGCCTGTGGCTTTGAACTATCAATATGCCACATTACAGAGTTTCACAATATGGGTTCAGGCCTGCTAACCTGCTGGGGTATCTTGAGAAGGTAAGTAGAGACAAGGTACTTCCCAGCAGGGAGAGAGGGAGGATCAGAGGTTAAGTAAGTCTATGGTACTCTCAAGCACTTCCTAGAAGCCAACTCAAAAACTGGCTTTGGTAGAGGCCTGAAACAGATTACCGACCCGTCCTCTCAGTCAGAAAATGGTGGGCGATGACCTAGAAAAAGGAAAAGAAGAGGGCTGAGAGTAGACAACACTTCTCTTAAAGAGACCTGCCCATGGTGGTGGAGGAAAAGGAAATGGACATATTTATATGTGTGTAACACACAAACCACTGCAGAAAAATAATCAGAAATGGTAAAGCTATTTACTTTGTCTCAGAGGTAGTGATTTGACACAAGCACGTGAAATACAGACATGAAGCAGGGAACAATCTTACATATCGTGAGGACCTGCCCCCTTTCACTTTTCATTTCACATCTGTTTCAAGTAAGTAACTGTCTCCTAGAATCTACAGAAGAGACTTACAACCAGTTATTAGTTTTTAATTAACCTTATTTTAAGCCCAACACCGTGTGGCACACATTGTGGTGGGGAAGAGAAAAATACTTTCTATTTGAAGTATTTTCTCTGCTCCTCACCGAATATAATCCCTCATTAACCCTTTGAGTACTTGCTGTGCCTTGCAGCTTTCACAATGTGCACATTGGGCCCTATTTTCAAACCTTTTGCTGCTTTGAAATGTCATTCGCAGAGTGTTTGTTTTGGGCAAGTTGCACTTGCAAAAGTTTTACTTTTTTCCCCCCTTTGTCTGGGGCAGAGCGCATTGCAGTTGCACAAAAAAACGTCTGCAAAGGTTTTCTGCAGTTTTTGGAGACAATTCCCGTAGGATTATCGCACTGAGGATGCGATATTCGAATCTCATGAACTGCCACAAATTGTCACATTTGCGTGAAAATGACTTACCCCAGTTTTAACTTGCCGTAAGCCCTGCAGAAACAAGAAACATACATTAAAATAAAAAAAATGTGAATGTGTTTCACAAATGACAAGGTATGTAGATGTTTTGGGAAACAGAACAATGCACAAGTAATAACTTCGCATTCTGAGGGGGTCATCTTCCCAAATGTTGTGTTCTTTGCAGGGCCTGACATCGTCTTCTGTTTTCTTTTATTTTCCTGCAAGAATTTCCTGGTTCACCACGATTAAAAAGTGTCTTTTTTGATTTTCTCCAATAATGTAATTGACACATGATAGTACAAAAGGTGGCACTAAAATAAAACTTGGTTCAGCAAGATGTAACAGTGCGCAATTTTAAAAACATGCCAAAAATTTTCAAATGGAAAATTTCACCCATGTTCTGCAATGCATCTCTGCAAGCTAAGCAGCCATTGTGCAATCTAAAATGCAAACCATTGAAAATAGGGCCCATCACATTTCACACAAGGTGATACTGTATTTGTTGAATACCATAAAGTAATTAACAGAGCAGTGTGAAAGCATGCATCAGGTCTTTATTCACATTCTTATAACAGTCCTCAAAGGGTTTGTTTCTCTAAAATAACAACTTTTCCTCCACTTGTTCTCCATTCAGAAAATGCTGCAACCTGTAAAATTTCTTTAACTCAATATTAACAGAACTTAGCATAACCCAAAAGTTTGATGAACTCTGCCTTATATTTGCTTGTACAAGA
This sequence comes from Chiloscyllium plagiosum, assembly GCF_004010195.1. NCBI lineage: Eukaryota > Metazoa > Chordata > Chondrichthyes > Orectolobiformes > Hemiscylliidae > Chiloscyllium > Chiloscyllium plagiosum. Next base: position 2,829,487 of record NC_057712.1, on the reverse strand, counting down.
TAAATGCAAAGCTGCTTTGAGTAAAGCAGATATGACATGATCATGTATGTCTAAGTGGCAGGAGAACTCCACAAGTAATCATTATTTTGGTCATACTGCATCTGCTTCAGTCAAATATTTGATTCCCAAACTCTGAAGATACTCTCTCTCATAGATGCATATCTGCAATTTGATTATGATACTGGATAATAACCCCTTTTGTGTTTCTGCAGTGAAGAGTTTCCATCAAATTCAACATCACATGCACATTATTATAATCAAGTATGCATATGTCAATGTGTAAGGGCTCTTGTGGTGCAGTGGCAACGTCCCTACCCCTGGCCAGGGCGCTCGGGTTTAAGTCCCACCTGCTCCAGAGGTGTGTAATAACATCACTGAACAAGTTGATTAGAAAAATAGTTGCATAAAAAACAAATAACTGTCTGTGTGTATGGGCTCTTGTGGTGCACTTGTAGTATCGCTACCTCAGAGTCAGGAGGCTTGGATTCAAGAACCACCTTCTCCAGAGGTGTCATAACATATTTCAACAGGTTAATTAGAAAGATCTACAAGCAGTAGTTAAGAGAGCTATATGTCTGTTTCCAATGGGCTTCTAATGCAACTATACCCTTTCTTAGTAATGAGACCAAAACTATGCACATAGTACTTTAGATGTGATTTCAACAATCCCCTGTACATGTGCAGCAAAATGTCTTTGCTTTTATATTCCATTCCTGTTTCAGTGAAAGATAGCGTTCAATTTGCCTTCCTAACCACTTGTTGTACTTGCATGCTAACTCATGCTTCATATACTAGGACACCCAGATTCTGCTGAGTTCTACAATCTAGCTTTTAAATAATATGCTGTTTACCCAGTCCATATGATCAAGTTCACAGTTTCTTTAATCTATCCATATCCTTTTACTGATTCCTCAGGTTTTCACAACTTGCCTTATTACCTATCTTTGTGTTGTCAGCAAATTCAGCAATCATTCATCCTGTTCCTTCACCCAAGTCACTGAATAGATTGTAAACAGTTAAGGCCTCATTACTGAACCTAAGGGCAGAATGAGGCACAGAACTGTTTCTCCCCCTCCAGATAGAGGTTGGAATCTAACCCTGTGACATTCTCTTGTCGTTTTTTGTTTGCAGGGACCTGGTGTGTAAACCACAAAAGCAAGGCTCCCATCATGAGAACCATAGGAAAACTATATTTCCTCCTACAAACCATTTTTATTTGGTGCTGCAGCGTTTTAGAAGGCAAAAAGAAAAATTATCCTTGGAGAGATTGCTGAGTCATCAAGAACATTCCAAAAGGTGTCACACCTTCAAACTTTGTTATTGGATACTGAATTGTAATATAGATATGTTTCAAAGGAGTGATTCATTACAGGGATAAAACCTGCAAAGGTACATTAATGCTTAAATTAATCAGCATTTTGCAAATGTTGACATATATTTCAGTACTTTTCTAATTGCCAAAAGAGTGATCACACTTTAAAAATGTAAACAAAAATGTTCTGTCAGCCTCTGTTGCCATGTTTCACAAACTGACAGAGCTGCTAAAATAAAACCTGCTTTCAAAAGTTAAGGAAAAAAATCACAGCATTTATTGTCAGGCATTCTGCTTTAAAATGGAAGTCTGACAGCCTGTTTTGTTAATTTCAGATGATATACTTTGGAGGCGTTTGTTACGACAGCCATAGCCGTTGTAACCGTGAATCCTTGAAAAGCTGTTCATGGCTTCAGCTCACCAGAAGGTCCACTGACCTAAGAATGATTGACCGTTTTAAGGAGCTGTGATAACAGATAGCCCTTGGACGTAATTTGTTGCTACAAAGATGCTTAAAATGACTACAATTTGTTTTTCACAGTCAGAGTAAGTTTTCTTCTAGTGTCAATGACAACGTATTTCAATTCAGCATTTTATTTAATACTGGGTGCTTATATTACCCAACTCCCACATAATTTTAAATGATTCCAATTGCTATCGTGAGAGTGCATTGGGGTTTAATAATGGGAAATGAGGACATGGCCGAGGCATCAAACAGGTATTTTGTGTCAATCTTCACAGTTGAAGACACAAATAACATGCCAATAATTGATAACAAAGAGGCTTTGGCAGGTGAGGACCTAGAAATGATCATTATCACTAAAGATGTGGTTTTGGGTAAGCTAATGGAGCTAAAGGTAGACAAGTCTGCTGGCCCTGATGGAATGCATCCCATGGTATGGAGCAGTTCTGGCAGATTAGAAAACATTAAATGTGATGCCACTGCTTGAAAAAGGAGGTAGACAAAAGATGGGTAATTAGAGGCCCATTAGCTTTACTTCTGTAGTGGGGAAAATGCTTGAATCTATAATCAAGGAAGAATTAGTGAGACATCTGGAACGAAACTGTCCTATCAGGCAGTCATAGCTTCGCTTCAAGAAAGGCAGGTCATGTTTAACTAATTTACTGGAATTCTATGAGGACATTACAGGGAGTGCGATGGACAATGGGGAATTGGTAGATAATAGACAATAGGTGCAGGAGTAGGCCATTCTGCCCTTCGAGCTTGCACCACCATTCAATATGATCATGGCTGATCATCCTTAATCAGTATCCTGTTCCTGCCTTATCTCCATAACCCTTGATTCCACTATCCTTGAGAGCTCTATCCAACTCTTCCTTAAATGAATCCAGAGACTGGGCCTCCACTGCCCTCTGGGGCAGAGCATTCCACACAGCCACCACTCTCTGGGTGAAGAGGTTTCTCCTCATCTATGTCCTAAATGGTTTACCCCGTAGTTTTAAGCTGCGTCCTCTGGTTCGGCACTCACCCATCAGCGGAAACATGTTTCCTGCCTCCAGAGTGTCCAATCCTTTAATAATCTTATATGTCTATCAGATCCCCTCTCAGTCTTCTAAACTCAAGATGTGGTGTATCTGGATTGCAGAAGGCAATTGACAAGGTACCGCATAAAAGGCTGCTGCATAAATTGCACAGCATTATGGGTAATGTATTAGCATGGATAGAAGATTAATTAGCTAACAGAAAGTGAAGAGTGAGGATAAATGGGTGTTTTTCTGTGTGGTGATCAGTGGCCTCAGGGATTAGTGGTGGGACCACAATGGTTTACACTTTACATAGGTGATTTAGAGTTGGGGACCAAGTGCAATGTGTCAAAGTTCACAGATGACACTAAAATGGGTGGTAGAGCAAAGGACAAAGTTTGCAGAGGGATATAGATAGTTTAATTGAGTTTGGTAAGGGTCTGGCAGATGGAGTATAATGTTGGTAAATGCGATGTCATCCATTTTGGTAGGAATAAAAGCAAAATCGACTATTATTTGAATGGTAAGACATTGCAGCATGCTGCTGTGCAGAGGGACCTGGGTGTCCTTCTGCATGAATCACAAAACGTTGGTTTGCAGGTGCAGCAGGTAATTAAGGCGGCAAATGGAATATTGTCTTTTACTGCTAGAGGGGATGGAGTCTAAAAATAGGGACGTCATTCTGCAAAGTATCAGGTGCTGGTGAGGCCATACCTGGAGTACTGTGTACAGTTTGGTCTTCTTATTTGAGAAAGGATTTACTGGCACTGGAAGCGGTGCAGAGGAGGTTGACTAGGTTGATTCTGGAGTTGAGGGGATTGACCTATGAGGAGAGGCTGAGTACACTGGGACTATACCATTAGGATTTAGAAGAATAAAGGGGGCATCTTATGAAAGCATTTAAAATTATGAAGGGAATAGAGTCATAGAGATGTACAGCACAGAAACAGACTCTTCGGTCCAACTCGTCCATGCTGACCACATATCCCAACCCATCTAGTTCTACCTGCCAGCACCTGGCCCATATCCCTCCAGACCCTTCCTATTCATTTCAAATAAATAAGATAGAAGCAGGGATGTTGTTTCCACTTCATCATTCCTGATGAAGAGTTTATGCCCGAAACATCGATTCTCCTGCTCCTCTGATACTGCCTGACCTGCTGTGCTTTTCCAGCGCCACTCTCTTGACTCTGATCTCCAGCAACTGCAGTCCTCATTATCTCCAGGATGTTTCTAATGGCAGGTGAAACTAGAACTAGGGGGGATAGCCTCAAAATGAGGGGGAGCAGATTTAGGACTGAGCTGAGGAGGAACTTCTTCACCCAAAAGATTGTAAATCTGTAGAATTCCCTGCCGAGTAAAGTAGTTCAGGCTATGTCACTGAATGTTCTTAAGGCAGAGACAGACAGATTCTTGAACAGTAAAGGAATTAAAGGTTAGGGTGAGAGGGCAGGTAAGTGGAGCTGAAGCCACAAAAAGATCAGTAATGATATTACTGAAAGGTGGAGCAGGCTTAATGGGCCTGATTAGCCTACTCCTGCTTCTATTATGTTCTTATTCCTGAGGACTGTACATAGTGGATACTGAGCGTGTGGCTAAAGATGACATTGGAAACTTGGAGATGATATAAGTGGCCTGGGGATCTAAAGCGGCATGTGGGTGTGGGGTGAGGTTTGAAGGGCCTTTAACTGAAATTGGGAACTGAGCTGCTCTGTTGGAGAGCCAAATCCTTCCTTTTACAAAACACCCCCCCACACCACACTCTCCTAATGGACTGCAGAATACATGATTAACCCAAACCCGGTGGGAAAATACAAACGCTCCTGGGCAAATTCACATGTAGATTCAAGTGTATTTTTAGAAGTTACTTGAGAAGTGTACAGGTCTGTCTTTCCCTCAGCCTACACAAAAATACAGACCAAAAAGCACAAAAGCCAGGCAGTTATGAAGAATCGCTAAAAAAATGCCTCACCATTTTGGGTACTGACTTTAGAAGGGATATGGAGGTGCTGGAGATGATACAAAAAAAGTTTTACAAGAACAGCTCCAGATAGCACAGACTTCAGTTACATGGCTAGTTTGGCAAAGTAAGAGAGAATGCAAGATTGATAGCAGATTTTATAAAGGTGTTCAAAGTCATGAGAGGTCTGGACAGAGTAAATAGGGAAAATGTTTTCTCATCGAGAACCACAGAAAACCAGTTGAGGATAATTGGTATGGCCTCCTTCCGTATTATAGTCATTGGATAATCCTCTAGTTCTCATGATGTGGGAAATTCTAATTCCAACATGACTAATATTTGACTTTACAAACTCAGAATAAATTTCTTCAATTATCACTCAGGGAGAATGGTGGAAGCCATTCTGAACTGAGCAAATGTCATCATATATGAGGGATAGTAGACATCTCTCTGTTAGACGCTGGAGGAAGGAGTTGGGGGGGGGGGTGAAAGAGACAGAGAGCAAGAGAGGAATGGGGAGGGAGGAATGATTGTATAGCCTTAGGGACACCCCTCTGCAATGAAGCCACAGGGAACTATAACAACTGATGCAAAGTTTGAGCCTGTTACATTAGTGTTGTTCTACAGCACACTTTATCCAAATAAGCTAACTGAGCCCCATTTATAAGCAGGGCAACACTACCAAAGACTTTCTAACTATTATGGTAGTTGAAAGTGCCATTTGACCAAAATTCTAACACTCATTTCTAAAAGTCAAGGCTTTCCACAGGCTGCATGGCCTCGCAAAAGATAACTAATTGCTGGAAGCTGCACTGCTTCACATTAATTGTGCACATCCACAGAAAGGACAATTGATATGGAATTCCCGAGTTTATTTAGGCTCAATGTTCTTTCTCCATTGTCCTTGATTATAGACACAAAAATTGCTGAATCAAAGGACTTGATATATGGAACTTTAAAAATCCCCCAAATAAGCACTAACAAAGCAGACATGTTTTGAGAGTTGGTCGGTTTTTCTGCTCAGAGTGCCTTTCCTATTACCTATCAGCCAATTATCGCATACCCTTGACTTACAGTGCATCAGATAATGTCTGGGGTGATCCTCAGTCAACTGAGGCTGTTATGTGGTCACACCTGACCAGGTTAAAAAATCACACAACACCAGGTTATAGTCCAACAGGTTTAATTGGAAGCACTAGCTTTCGGAGCACTGCTCCTTCATCAGGTGGCTGTGGAGGACACAATTGTAACACACAGAATTTATAGCAAAACCTTTTGCTATAAATTTTGTCTCTTACAATTGTGTCCTCCACAACCACCTGATGAAGGAGCGGTGCTCCGAAAGCTAGTGCTTCCAATTAAACCTGTTGGACTATAACCTGGTGTTGTGTGATTTTTAACTTTGTACACCCCAGTCCAATACCGGCATCTCCAAATCAGACACCCGATCAGAATCCATTGGTTCTTGGAGGTGGATGATGACAAGTCAGAAACCTGCTTGAGCCTCAGATAGAGAGGTGTCCCCTTAATCCTAGGTTTGTGGACCTTGGCCCCAAGCCCACTCCCCTGAGGTCTTCTCGCCTGGTCTTGCTGAGTGGCCAACTCTCCCCATGCTGCTGCTACGACCAGGAAGTTGCTGGCCCATCAGACTGGAGCAGAAATCACTGAATGCTGCTCTGAGCTCTAAATGATTGTGGGACATCACAGCCAGGGCAGCTCCATGCTTGTTGGTGACTTTTGTCAGTAGTGTAGCAGTAAAACCTGCCACTTAAACAAAAACAAAATTGCTGATGCTGGAAATCAGAAACAAAAACAGAAACTGCTGAAGAAGCTTAGCAGATCTGGCAGCATCTGTGGAGAGAAAGCAGAATTAATAAATATCCAGGGTTCTGAAGAAGGGTCACTGGACCTGAAATGTTAATTCTGCTTTCTCTCCACAGACGCTGCCCGACCTGCTGAGTTTCTTCAACAATTTCTGATTAACTTAACCCTGCCACTCATGCTGTCCTATGAGTTTCTGAGTGGCTTTCCATACTTACTGAGGTTCACTGAACATATGCTGCTATCATGATGGAAATTACCTTGAAAGAACATGTGGAACATAACAACTGATGCAGTAACTGTCCCACATGTGACAGCAATTCATTGCCAGTGACAGCACACTACCAGTAAAGCCTCTGAAAACGAAGCTGTATTTTTCTAATGCATGTACAGTAATGAACATGTTATAAAAGCTTTTGAATATTTTCCTTAAATTTCCTCAGAAACTGATTCAAATATGCTAAGTAAATGCTCTCATGTTGTTCTTTTAACCTTACATTCTGTAATTTAAAATCAGATTACCTACACGTGATGGACACAACACTGATTATAATGCTTATTCTTTTAAATAAGCCCATTTTCAGTTGTAACAATTGAACTATACCAAATTACTGCACTTAAATATACCAAGGAGTTGGGAGGTCATGTTGCGGCTGTACAGGGTATTGGTTACACCACTGTTGGAATATTGCGTGCAATTCTGGTCTCCTTCCTATTGGAAGGATGTTGTGAAACTTGCAGGGTTCAGGGAAGATTTACAAGGATGTTGCCAGGGTTGGAGGATTTGAGCTATAGGGAAAGGCTGAACAGGCTGGGGCTGTTTTCCCTGCAGCATGGATAGCTGAGGAGTGACATTATAGAGGTTTATAAAATCATGAGAGGCATGGATAGGATAAATAGACAAGGTCTTTTCCTTGGGATGGGGGGAGTCCAGAATGAGAGGGCATAGGTTTAGGGTGAGAGGGAAAAGATATAAAAGGGACCTAAGGGGCAACTTTTTCACATGTATGGAATGAGCTGCCTGAGGAAGTGGTGGAGGGCTGGTACAATTACAACATTCAAAAGGCATTTGGATGGGTATATGAATAGGAAGGGTTTAGAGGAGTATGGGCCAAGTGACGGCGAATGGGACTGATTGGTTTGGGATATCTGGTCAGCATGAACGAGTTGGACCAAAGGGTCTGGTTCCATGCTGTACATCTCTATGACTCTAAAAGAAAACCACTTCTTGGAAGCTGCATTACATTATCTATCCACAGAACAGACTATATCAGCACACAATCGCCTCGCTTATTTAGACACATTCCCCTTTCTTCCCTATTTTTAAATACTGTGTTGCATGGAAACCTTAGGAAAGCAACTCTTCACAAAACCAGTGCAAACCTGGATTAATCTGCTCCTGGATTATGAATTACAGCTGAAGCGGAAACTCTGGCCACAGTTTTGCTGTTCTTAAATAAAAACAGTCTGAAGTTTGAGTATTGTAAGGAGGGGAAATCATGTTGCAGATCAGAATGTGTTTGTAAAGTTCAACTACCTGTCAACAAACCTGGCTTAAAGGTGGTTTACATTTGTAGCAAGGTTGGACATTTGGAGCACGACTGAGTCTGCTTGATTCAAATATCTCTACATTTTTCTTTTATTGGGGGTGTGTCACTGGTAAGGCCAGCATTTGCTGCCCATACCTAATAATTGTTCGATTGAGTGATAAAGGCCAATTAGGAGTAAACCACAATGTTGTGGCTCTAGAGTCACATGTGGATAAGACCAGATAAGGAGGGCAAAGCTAACACTCATTGCTAACACTCACTTTCAATTCAAGATTTTATTAATCGCAATCCAAATTCCACCAGCTGACAGTAGGATTTGAACCCATACCCTCAAAATATTAACTTGGGTTTGTAGGTTACTAATCAACATTATCATCACACCATTATTTCATTAGAATTTCCACAGGAATACAGCAATGAGAGGTTAGTGGAACATTGGAATAATGTGTAACATTTTCATGCTGGAATAAAAAATTAAAAAAAAACTTATTTCATGGGATACACTACGTATACTCAAGTAAAAGTCGACCATCTATTTTTGGACAAATAATCCAGAATTTTCCATATATCTCATGTAAAAGTCGATCCTAGTTCTTCAAAGATAACAGATCAACATTTGAGAGTCATTTGTGTGGATATGACTGTTATGATGAGGAAATGAATTTGTTTTTTGTGCTTATAGTGTTCTGATTTACAATTCACACCAATTTGGCGCACAAGTTTAAGATGCATCAGGTCAGAGTCGGGTAACAACCTCCCTTTATGCGCAGCTCAGCAGAGGTCAGTTCCACTGTAGCACTCGTGGAATACAGTCACATTACCGTGATTCGTTGTGTTTTTTCTTTATTCATTTCAAGATCAATTGGGCTCCTGCTAATAAGATATTTTGGACTGTAGCATGAATTTCAGCCCCTCAAAGGTAGCATCTATATAATAGTCAACTTCATAACCTTAAAAAAAGTCTAAAAAATTTGACTTTTACATGAGTTTTTATGGTAGGCCTCATTGTTTAGTCCAACATTTAATGTACATCTCTGATTGTTCTTGAAAATGTTGTGATATACCACTTAAATTGCTGCAGATCATTTAGTGTAGTTACAACTGTGCTGTTAGGAAGAGGCGGTTCTTGGACTTTGACTCATTGACAGTGGAGAAATGGCAACATAGTTTGATAGTGTGTGGTTTGAATGGGAACTGCAGTCGGTGGTGTTCCCATATATCCTTGTCCTAGGTGGTTGAGGTCGCATGATGGCGAAGCAGCCTTGGTGAGTTGATGTGGCGCATCATACAAATAGCACCCAGTGCTCCCCTTGTGCATCAGCGGCAGAGGGAATAAATGCTAAAAGTTGTGGATGTGGTGCAAATAAATGGGTCTTTTTGTCCTGGGTAGTATTGACCTTCTTGTCCATTGTGGAGCAGCACTCATCCAATCAAATAGACAGTATTCCATCACTCGTGTCTTATCAATGTCGGAGGTGTCTTGTCAGGAGGCAAGTTATTCATTGCAGGATTCCTAGTCTTGGAGTCTGCTTTTGTAGCTACAATATTTATATGGTTGGTTCGATTCAGTTTCTTTTCGATGATAATCCTCAGGATAGTGATAATGAAGAATTCAGCAATGGTTAGGTTCTCTTGTTGAAGGTAGTTATTGCTTAGCACTTGTGTGGCATAAATGTCATTTGTCACTTTCTGAATCTCTACAGTGTGAAAACAGGCCCTCGGCCCAACAAGTCCACACTGACCCTCTGAAGAGTAACCCATCCACACCCATTCCCCAACCCTACTTTCCTATATTTACCCCGATTAATGCACCTAACCTACACATCCTTGAACACATTGGCAATTTAGCATGGCCAATTCACCTAATCTGTACATCTTTGAATTATGGGAGGAAACCAGAGCACCAGGAGGAAACCCATGCAGATATAGGGAGAATGTGCAAACTCCAGTCAGACAGTCATCCGAGGCTGGATTCAAACCTGGGTCCCTGGCGCTGTGAGGCAACAGTGCTAACCACTGAGCCACTGTGCCACCCAAGGCATGGCTTTGTCCAGGTCTTGCTGCAGATGGACATGTACAGCTTCAGTACTTGAGGTGATAAAGATGGTGATGAATAATATGCAATCATCAGTGAAAATCCTCACTTCTGACCGGATGATAGAGGGAAGGTCATTGAGGAAGGATCTGAAAGATGCCTAGGACACAACCTCGGGGAATCCTGCTGAGATGATCAGATGGGCCACTAGATTGAGGAGGGGCAGATAGAGTTTAATTTAGATAAACGTGAGGTGCTGCATTTTGGGAAGACAAATCAGGGCAGGACTTACACATTTAATGGTAAGGTCTTGGGGAGTTTTGCTGAACAAAGAGACCTTACAGTGCAGGTTCATAGTTCCTTGAAAGTGGAATCACAAGACAACAGTGTAGTGAAGAGGGTATTTGCTATGCTTGCCTTTATTGGTCAGTGCATTGAATAAAAGGAGTTCGGAGTCATGTTGCGGCTGTACAGAACATTGGAAAGCCACTTTTGGAATATTGCATGCAGTTCTGGTTTCTGTGCTATAGGAAGGATGTTGTGAAACTTGAGAGGGTTCAGAAAAGATTAACAAGGATGTTGCCAGGGTTGGAGGGTTTGTGCTATAGAGAGAGGCTGAGTAGGCTACGGTTATTTTCCCTGAGCTTCAGAGGCTAGGAGTGACTTTATAGAGATTTATAAAATCATGAGAAGCATGGAAAGGGTAAATAGACAACATGTGGGAGGGAGAGTCCAAAACTAGAGGGTATAGGTTTAAGGTTTAAGGGGAAAAATTTACAAGGACTTAGAGGGCAACATTTACATGCAGAAGGTGGGGCGTGGATGGAAACGAGCTGCCACAAAAAAATACAACATTTAAAAAGCATCTGGATAGGTATATGAATAGGAAGGATTTCGAGGGAAATGGGCTAAGTGCTGGCAAATGGGACTAGATTTATTTAGGCTATCTGGTTGGCATGGACAAATCAGACCGAAGGGTCAGCTTCCATGCTGTATATCTCTATGTCTTTCAACCAACACTATCATGTTCCTTTGCAATAGACATAATTCCAATTGGTGGAGAACAATCCCTCTTCACCCACCAACTCCAGTTTTGCTAGGGCGCATTGATGTCCTAGTCAGTCAAATGCTGTCAAGATGTCAAGGGCAGTCACTCTCACCTACCCTCTGTAGTTCAGCTCTTCTGTTCCAAGGCTGTAATGGAATCAGGAGCTGAGTGGAACTTCAACTGATCATCAGTTTGCAGGTTATTGTTGTGGAAGTGCCACCTGATAGGACTATTGATGACACCTTCCACCGTATTGTTGGCAAAAAATTAGACTGAGAGTGTAGTAGTTGGTTTGATTGGATTTGTCCTGCTTTTTGTGGACTGGATATATCTGGGCAATTTCCATATTGTTAGGTAAATGCCAATGTTGTCACTGTATTGGAACAGCTTCGCAAGGGGTTTGATTAATTTTTCAGTATTATTGCTGAAATGTTGTCACAGCCCATAGACAAATGCAAAAACTTGTGCATGCATCACTGGGGTCTTTATCAAAGTTTCAGAGACTATACTATTGCACAGGTCTCATACATTTCTGATGAAAGAATATGGGAAAAGACGTTCCTACCAAGAAACAGTGAAATTACAGTTTCTTTTTTCGTTCTGTTAGATCAATAGATATCATAGTTACATATTTAAATAATTTACTGTGCGTAACACAAGGTCACATAACCCTACTTCTAATAGTTGTTTAGGTGATTTTTTAAAAAATTACTCATTATTGCTAGCATTTATTGCCCATCTCTAATTGCCCAGAGGCAAGTTAAGAGTCCAAAAGACCATGAGACATAGGAGCAGAAATTAAGCCATTCAGCCTATCAAGTCTGCTCTGCCATTCAATCATGGCTAATGAGTTTCTCAACCCCATTCTCCCACTTTCTCCCCATAACTCTTGATTCCCTTGACAATCAAGAAGCTATCTATCTCAGTCTTAAATATGCTCAATGACCTGGCTTCCACAGCTTTCTGTGGCAGTGAATTCCGTAGATTCATCACTCTCTGGCTGAAGAAGTTTCTCCTGATCTCCGTTCTAAAAAGTCTTCCCTTTACTCTAAGGCTGTGCCCTTGGGTCCTAGTATCTCCTGCCAATGGAAACATCTTCCCAACAGCCATTTTGTCCAGGCTGTTCAGTATTCTAAGTTATAATTATATCCCCCCCTCATCCATCTGAACTCCATCGAGTGCAGACCCAGAGTCCTTAAATGTGCCTCATATGTTAAGCTTTTCATTTCTGGAACCATTCTTGTGAACCTCCTCTGAACATGCTCCAGGGTCAGTATATCTGTCCTGAAATATGGGGCCGAAAACTGCGCACAATACTCCAAATATGGTCTGACCAGAGCCTTATAGAGCCTGAGAACTACATCTCTACTTTTATATTCAAGTCCTTTCAAAATAAATGCCATAATTGTATTTGCCTTCCTAACTACTGACTCAACCTGCAAGTTTACCTTGAGAGAATCCTGGACTAGAACTCCCAAGTCTCTTTGCACTTCAGGCTTCTGAATTTTTTCCTTATTTAGAAAATAGTCCATGCCTCTATTCTTCCTACCAAAGTGCATAACCTCACACTTTCCCATGTTGTACCCCATCTGCCACTTCTTTGCCCATTCTCCTAACCTGTTCAAATCCTCTGCAGCCTCTCTGCCTCCTCAATGCTACCTGCCCCTCTACCTATCTTTGTATCGTCCACAAACTTAGCCAGAATACCCTCAGTTCCTTCATCCAGATTGTTAATGTATACATTGCTGTGGTCATATGTAGGCCAGGCCAGTTAAGGATAACAGATTTCTTTCCCTAAAGGACATTAGTGAACAAGAGTTTTTTCAAGAATCAACAATGGATTCATGGTCATTATTAGACTTTTAATTCCAGACCTTTATTGAATTCAAATTCCACCATCTGCCATGGTGGGATTTGAATCCAGGTCCCCAGAATATTTGCTGACTCTCTGGATTAATATTGAAGTGATAATACTACCACCCCTGGATAAATCTTGACTACACCTGCTACAATACTTAGCATATTTAAGCAAAACCTTTGGTGAAACATGTAAACTTTAGAACTTATATTTAGTACCAGGCAACAGATCTGAATAATGGAAAGTTCCTTTGAGAACTTTTGCTTACATGAATAAACAGTTTTAATTCCTGGCAAAAGCAGCTAAAAGGTTATTGCCATTACCATTCACAGTATGTTATAAAATATAAAAACTCATCTTTAAGTAATTCATGTATCTTATGATACACCTTTCAGATTCTGATTACCTTCACTGTTCAATAAAATGTTCATTTTGAATTAGAGGGTGCAGGACCCTCAAAATTCTGCACTAATACTCAGTCTTCTCATCAATTTGAAAATTCCAGAAGTTTTACATAAAGCTGAATGCAGACCGCTGTTAGCTTGAGATTCATCAGCTAACAACAATGGTTTGGCTAACTTGTGGGGCTCAGTCTTGTCATGCAAACTCTTGAAGAAAATAGCCCAGATATTCCAATCATTGTGGGAACAGATTCAACCAATGGTAATCCTCTCTAAGAATTACCCTTTTCAAATGACCTGATGGCTATTTTTAGGTCAAGATTCCAAGTCTTGTCAGCCCCAAATGTGAACATCAGACGAAAACAGGGACACATTAGCGCACAGCAACATTACAGGTCAAGACATGAACTTATTTTTATAAATGACACTTGCTGTTGTATTTCAGGAGTTAAAGCTTCCAAAAGTATTTTAACAGTGATGGAGATAATGTAAATGTGTGAGGAAATTGTGGGGTTAGGTTGGCAGCTCGATATGTAAGGGGGCAGTGCCCCAGTGGTTGCTGAGGATAACTTAGGGATACAGCGGGCAATGGTTCGAGGGTCTGAGCAGACATTTGGTCCAATATGATCAGGTCAGGGATGTCATTTCATGCGGTGTCATTTCACAGAGGACTACACAAAAAGAAATGGGGAGAGGGGTGTGAGAAGATTAAATAGGAATAATATAATATTGCCAATAATATAAAAGAAGATTGAAAGAGTTTCTTTAGAAAGATAAAGGGCAAAAGAGAGGCAAAAGTGGACATAGGACCGCCGGAAAATGATGCTGGAGTAGTAATGGAGAATAAAGAAATGGCAGAGGAACTGAACAAGCACTTTGCGTCAGTCTTCATGATAGAAGACATGGGTAATATCCCAAAAATTCAAGGGAGTTGGGGGGCAAATGCGAGAATGTTGGCCACTACCAAGGAGAAGGGGCTCGAAAAACTGAAAGGTCTGAAGGTGGAAAACTCAGCTGGACCAACTGGAATACACTCCAGAGTTCTGAAGGAGACAGCTGAAGAGATAATAGATGCATTAGTGGTGAGTAAGGCAAAAGACAGGAAACTACAGGCTGATTAGCCTGACCTCGATTGCTGGTAAGATTTTCGAGTCCCTTGTGAAGGACAGTTTCAATAAGGGGAGGTCATGCCTGACAAATCTGAGAGAATTCTTTGAGGAGGTAACAAGCAGGTTAGACCAAGGAGAGCCATTGAATGTTATGTACATGTACTTCCATAAGGCCTTTGACAAGGTGCCGTACAGGATTGTAACCCAACGATAGTGAAGGAACTGTAATATTTTCCAAGTCAGGATGGTTCATGGCTTGAGGGGGCATTTGCAGGAGGTGGTGTTCCCATAAATCTTCTGCCCTTGTCCTTCTGGATGGAAGTGATCATGGGTTTGGAAGGTGCTGTCTGAGGATCTTTGGTGAATTTCTGCAGTGCATCTTGTAGATAAGTACACACTGATGCTACTGAGCGTCTATGATGGAGGGAATGGATGCTTGTGGATGTGGTGCCAATCAAATGGGTTGCTTTGTCCTGGATGATGTCAAGCTTCTTGAGTGTTGTAGAGGCTGCACTCATCCAGGCAGGTGGGGAGTATTCCATCACACTCCTGACTTGTGTCTCATAGATGGTGGACAAGCTTTTGGGACTCAGGTGGTGAGTCACTCGCTGCAATATTCCGAGCCTCCAAACTGTTCTTGTAGCTGCTGTATTTATGTGATGAATCCAGCTGAGTTTCTAAATAATGATAACTCTCAGGATATTGAAAACAGGAGATCAGTGATGGTAACACCACTGAATGCCAAAGGGTGGTGGTTAGTTTATCTCATACTGGTGATTGTTGTAGATTGGCATTTGTGTGGCATGAACGTTACTTGCCAGTTGTCAGCCTAAGTATGGATATTGTCCAGATCTTGTTGCATTTGGACACTAACTGCTTCAGGATCTGAGAAGTCGTGAATGGTGCTGAGCATTGTGCAATCATCGGTGAATATCCCCACTTCGAACTTTGTGACGGGCAGCAGGTCACTGAGGAAGATTGTTGGGCCTAGACACTACCCTGAGGAACTCCTGCAGAGATGTCAAGGAGCTGAAATGACTGACGTCCAAAAACCATGACCATCTTCCTATGTGTCAGGTATGACTCTAACCAAGTTTGTCCCCGGACACTCTGACTCCAGTTTCGCTAGTGCTCCTTGATGCAGCCTTGATGTCAAGGGCTGTCACTCTCACCTCGTCTCAGCTCATTTGTCCATACTTCAACCAAGACTATAATGAGGTCAGGAGCTAAGTGGTCCTGGCGGAAACCAAACTGTGCTTCACTGAGAAGATTATTACCGAGCAAGTGCTGCTTGATAGCACTGTCGATGATACCTTCCATCACTTTACTGATATTCAACAATAGACTGATGGGGCAGTAATTGGCCAGGTTGGATTTGTCCTGCTTATGTACAAGACAATCCTGGGCAACTTTCCGCATTGTCAGGTAGATGCCAGTGTTGTAACTGTCTGGAACAGCTTGGCTAGGAGAGTGGCAAGTTCTGGAGCACGGCCTCAGGACTATTGCTGGAATTTTGTCAGAGTCCATAGCCTTTATAGTATCCAGTGTCTTATCATCTTATTTAAAGTATTACATTTCAAGAAACACTGTACAAATTTGCAAAGATTACTGGTAGGTCAGAGGACTGGACAGATATTATAACCAGCAAAGAATGGCTAAAAAGATAATACAAGAAAGAAAACAGAGTATGAGAAAAAGTTAATAATATAAAACAGTAAATGTTTTTTAATCATCACTCGTATAGAGAAAGAAGAACTAAAGCTAGTGTTGGTCCTCCAGAGAGTGTCTGTGAAATTGACAATGGAAAACAAATAGATGACAGAAGCTTTGAAAAGGTATTTTGTGTCTGTCTTCTCAGTGCAGGACTCAGAAACTTTCTAAAGATGATTGACAAATCAAGAGGTGATAGGGATAGATGAACTTATAAACAAACCCTAGACACAACAATCGATGTACACACAGGGAGCTAGATAGATAATTAAACAGATAAACAATTTGTAGAATTGGCTTCATGTAAATGCATTGTTGGGCAATCCCCTTTAAAACCAAATATTAGGGATTGATATTTTGGCATTGACTGTGTATGTATTTGCTAAAGTGCCTTCTCCCATTAATCTTTCCCTTCAATTTCTGTTTTATTTGTGATCGTATTTTTCCCAATCATTTTCTGGTTTGCTGCTGAAGTGAACTGAGAAGAAAACATAGCAGAATGTAACTTCCAGCAGTGGCAGAGAGAAGCACAATGGCCACTCAGTATAAACAGAACTAACTTTTCCGTCCATTAGCTTCAATGAACTGTGGGTAGCTGATCCGTTGTTGCCAACTTGCTGGCACTTGTAAAAGACTGGACTCACTCAACTTCTTTTGTTCACCTTTTTTTTTTAAAAAGTCTGAATGATTATTTTTGCTACATAGTTGAAGCATTGAAGTAAGGTGGTGATGGTGTAGCACTGTTCATCTACTCCGTCTGCTTTTGACTTTCTATTTTTTCCTTTCTCTGTTTTTTCTTAACGTTTCCATTCCAGCCGGTTTTGAAACAGTTTCTACCCTAGTGTTGTTAGAATACTGAATGGACTCACAAACTCTTAGCATTCGCCTGTACTGGTGTTTTTTTGTTTTTACTGTTTATCTATTATTTACTTATCTATGCTACTTAACTCTGTGATTGCTCACAAGACAAAGCTTTTCACTGTGGCTCAGTACACGTGACAATAAATTCAATTCAATTCAATTATTTTATTGAAATTCTTTAATTTCTCTGGTGTCTCCCCGTGGTTCCCTGTGAAGAGGCGACTTCAAGCCTGGTGCAGTGATCTCAGCCTGCACGGCATGCCCCCTTTGTGGTAGACTCATCCCAGAGGGACGGTCACGATCTGGCACGGCGTGCTCATCGCGGAGGGACGGTCACGACCTGCTCATCCCAGAGGGACAGTCATGACTGGCACGGCGTGCTCATCCCAGAGGGACGGTCACGACCTGCTCATCCCAGAGGGACAGTCATGACCTGGCACGGCTAGCTCATCCCAGAGGGACAGTCACTACCTGGCACGGCTAGCTCATCCCAGAGGGACAGTCACTACCTGGCACGGCATGCTCATCCCGGAGGGACGGTCACGACCTGCTCATCCCAGAGGGACGGTGACTACCTGGCACGATGTGCTCATCCCAGAGGGACGGTCACAAGCTGGCACAATGTGCTCATCCCGGAGGGACGGTCACTACCTGGCACGATGTGCTCATCCCAGAGGGACGGTCACAAGCTGGCACAATGTGCTCATCCCAGAGGGACGGTCACAACCTGGCAAGGTGCGTCCCCGTTGTGCTGGACCTATCCCGGAGAGGTGGCCGTGGCTTGCCATGGTGGTCTCCTAGTTAAGTGGTCCTGTCCAGGCGTGAAGGTATTCCTGTTTTGGAGATCTTCATCAGCGGCAGCTTCCAGCTATGCAGTGGTTTCGTGTTGTGGCAGCTTTGTCCTTGAAGAGCAGTCTTGGCTTGGCAGTCCCAAGCCAGTGTATAGGTGGCGACTTCGGATATTCCAGCATTACTTTTCTTAATCAAAACTTTGCCCGAAGTGAAATTGATCTCAGATGAACTGTCTTAATGACTTCTGTCATATTAAATGCTGAGGTATGGCAACTTATAATACTCTTCACTGTAGTTTTTTGGAAAAAACACATGGGACAATAAATTGCTATTCTATTTTATTGCTTCAGTGACAACAGGACTGCAGCCATGTCTATTGCAGGAGGTACCCAGTAAACTTGCTCAACGTACTTTTGCAGAGATAAGACCAGTTTCCTTACTACCTTATCTCTGTCTCTAGTCACTCCATCACAAAAGAAACAAAATGAGATGGTGTCTCAGTGTCGTTTTTGGACCGAACAGTCCCATGTCCTAAGTGAGGTCCTGGTAATGTCGAGTAGGATCATTAATCTGGTGGTAGTCCTAATTTGTGCTCTCAGCAAGTTGTTAAAAAACAAGAGACATGTAGAGCCTCTAAATCATCACCAACAACACTGTAAACCAGAAAGAAAAGACAGGTCTTTTCTTACCTTACAACTCTGGCACATGCCTCCAATAAAGAGAGGGTGCTCAAGAGAAATATTTTGACTTCCACAGGCAAGGCAGATATCTGCAAACAGTGAAAAACACAATTAGCTTAAGTTAAAGTTATGTTTGCTGTATGTTTTTATTTTTATTTCAAATTACACCACGCAAAATCTCAATCTTATCAAAATCTCAATGTACTTACCTTCAATGTTTCTGCTATTTTGCCTCACATCATAGACTAGCCTCTCTGAAAAACAAAACATATTTTTGAAAAAGAAAACCTATGGTTGATGATTCAAATGATTTTATTCAATATTATTACTGTAGAGTAGAAGCAATTTACTCTGATGTGCTGCGCTTAAACCCACTTCCTCACTGCTAATTAGATACTCAATGACAAGGGTTAAACATTACAACTTAGATTTCTCACTGGCTTGAGTCCAATTGATAGGAGGGCAGAATGCCTATATGTCAAGTAAATTATACGCTTTGCTTTTAGAAATTCTAAGGTAAAACCTAACTTAAATAATCAGGATGAGTACCAGGTATCAGGAATTCCAACGATTGTGAACTTGTCCATTGCAGGATGTAAACTCCTGAGGATTTAAAGGCATGCAGTAGTTCCTGGGGCTGGTATCCAGGCAAACTGATTGAAAGAAAAGAGCAGAAAAGTCTGTCGGCAGTAATACCTGTGAGGGCTGCAGAAGCACAGAGAATGCCCCAGGTTCACCAATGTAGCTGGAGAGGTGTTTCTGAACTATGGCAAGCTGAAGAGATGTTGGAAAGGAATGGCGTAGTTCGCCAAGGCGACCTGTTTGAGGACAGTAGGAGGGAGTGGCCAGGGTAGTATCATTGCAAACACTTGATCATCGGAGAATGAGGTCTCAGTGCTGGTGCTAGGACTTTCCTTAAGGGATTCTCCCATTTCTCCACTGTAATCCAAACAAAATACTAAGGTCACCTCCAGTATCCCTCTCCACTTGAGACAATACCTGCTGCCACTTCAGTATGCTCTCCTTACTGCTCCTATTACTCTTGATGCTCCTCCATCTGCCTACATGGAGCTCTCACTTCCCCAACAGCAAGTGTCCTCTCTCACTCGCTCTCTCTTTCTTTCAAGGCAAAGAATAAATTTTGCCACAACTTTTCAAGTGATCTCTCTCCCACAATCAGTGCCTGAATTTGTAGATCCTTCCCTATCACTCAAATAAGAATTTCAACAGGAATAACCACTGCTTTCTTCTGAAGATGGCTGGCTCTTTAGATGAGAATTTTATTTTGCAGTTGTAGCTTAGCTGTCTGAGGTTACCGGGTGGTCCCAACCTCAGTCCCACACATATTTCAATTGTCTGTCTGATTCCAATTTGCACAGAGCTATTAGCCTACTGTAGCTATCAATCAGCATCCCAGATGGCCAAGCAGAGACCCACAGAATGAGGGCAGCAGAAATGAGCAGCAATTGATGGAAGGTTTGAAAATTCACCTGGAATCTATTTTATCTTTGCTTTCTGCATGCAGCTGCACTCAACAGATCACAAAATACCCACAAATGACAGAAGCTAGCTGTTCCATTAACTATCGGATCAGGAAGAATCTGCACTACCTGATTTCATCTATTTAATTTCAATTTTGCCCTCTATTTATCCACCTGAAATCCATTCTAAGTGGTAATTATTCTTTGCATAAAGTGGAGCTCCCAAATAATCAGAACTGATTTATGCATTTTTAAATGAAATAGTAATTTGAGGGAGATGGTGGCATATTGGTGATGTCATTGGACTTGTAATCCAGAGGTTAATGCTGTGGGGACAATGGGTTCCAATTCCACCATGGCAGCTGTTGGAATTTAAATTCAATTCATAAACCTGGAATTGAAAAATAGTCTCTGAATTGGTTACAAAACTACCATCAATTCACTCATGTCATTCATGGATGAAAGTCTGCTGTCCTTACCTAGTCTGGCCTACACTGCAGTGCAGAGCCGCAGCAATTCTGAAATGACCTAGAAAACCACCCAGTTCGAGGGCAATTAGAGGTGGGCAAAAGATGCTGGCCTTACCAGCAACACCCACATTAGATGAAGAAATAAAGGAAGTGTTTCAAACTTACCATTCTCACACCTGTCAACACCAACCCTAAACAGCTCTAAAACGTTTTCTCACCATTGCCTTCTTTCTAAGCTGGAAAGCTGGAGTTTCTCATAACGAAGATTCCTGTCACAAGGGATCAAACTACTGTCTATTCTCACCACAGCCTCCAATGCTTGAATGTTTCTCAGCAATCAAGATGTAATCTGACCAGAGTGTCAAGTCGATTTCCAATGACCATAATGCCAACTCTCATCCTATCTCATGATCTTGATCCCGAACTATTTTCTAAATGTTTTAATGCAGTCAGTCATTATAACAATTTTGTTGTCTGTGGCATTGGTTAAACATGATAAGCACTCAGTTAACAAAGTCTTTACATGTTATCTATAGCTATTTATACATGGCTGACTTGCAATCCAAAAACCCTTTATTACTTTCACCTCATGTTTGCTTGATATCTTTGACAGATAAAAATCTATCAATCTCAGTTTTAAATTCAACAATTGATTTTGCATCAAGTGCTGTTTGAAAAGAATATTCCCAACTTTTGCTACTGTTTGTACGAAAAAGTGTTTCCTAATTCCACTTCTGAAAGGTAGGGTTCTGTTTTTTGACTATGTCTCCTGGTCCTCTCATTGTCAGAAATAGTTTCTCCCAAACTATTTCATATTTTTCATTAATATCATGAGAGATGTTCCAGGGACTATAACCCTTGTTTGCTTGATCTCCCCTTATATAATTTAAATACAAATTAGATTTCATCTGCATATTTTAAAACTTAATTCTGATATTTCTAGTCTGTTGCCTTCATTTTTATTGCGCCTCCTTATTTAGTACCATCTGAAAATTTGAACAATATTCTCCAAGCCCGAGGGACAGTTTACTCCTTTTGTGAAAGCTGCTGTTGTATCAGTCTAGGGGCTCAAATGGAGTGGACTGCCTGTGCCTTACTTCAAAGGGTTTAGAAATGGAATACTAATACACACCATGCGATGTTTTGCTGACCTCATTGGCATAATTAATTCTGCTTTTCAGTGGGTGCAGTGTGCAGTACTATGACAGAGTAGGAACAAGTATGCTTTGTGTTGCTGTTTCATAGGAAAGCTATGCAGGCGACCTTTCCAGTCATCTCTAAAGCCTTCATGTGACAGAAAGGCAGCAACTCTAACCTAACCCTATCATTTAAAAATCACAGAGGTGATGCAGCCTGCAGCAGATCGACCACAGTACTCAGCTGTCATAACATGAGAACTACCTTGGTTCCCCAGGCACTGTTTGATACACAACAATCAGCAACCTTATACATGTCAATTACCAAGGTAGTTCAAAATGACGTTCATGAGTTTAAACATAAGGCAACAGAAAATATGATCAACGCTAGTTATTGAGGCTAACCTTGATAATTCAGAAGCTATCTAAAGCATGTATCTCTGGGTGAACTAGAACTAGTTTGTGTATTCCCATATTTTCTCAAGGGATTCTGAAATGTTTCTTGTTGCAATATACCCAAGGTTCTGAAACAAATTTGAATAATTAGTTCGTACCTCGAGTCTGTTCATCTATGATTTCTTTGACTTTTAGCTTCTCTGTGCTTCTTCTTGCTTTTTTGGCTGGGGGAGGCGGAGGATAAACAGCAGCTTCAGGCTCCACCCAACTTTCTGTATAAACCTCTTTGTAAGGATTTCGTTCCTCTGGAAATCAAAGAATATCTATGTTACTGGATATAGGACAAGCTATGCAAAGACTACAAAAGACAGTACTGTTCAGCTGTGGACTGCTGACAGGTTTGGTGACAATCAGAACTACGTGGGTGAAATTCAACACAGCAGACAGCAGTGGATTGGTTGCTTGTTTTACATCCTGTCCACTTTTGTTTTGCGTTAAAGTAACTAGGCAGGCTGTTTATGCCTTTACAGATAGTGATTTTTATTATTCACGTATCCATGTTGTGATAAAAGGTTTAAATCATTGGGAAATTTGTTACTTAAAACTGATTTCAGTTTTGTGAATGTAATTTACTGGTATTTTAATTTTTAAAAAAATTGGTCAGAAAGTAATTTGGAACAGTGCGATAAAGATATGTTTTCTTGGAAATAAGTTAAATACCTTGATCAGATACCTAGTGAGATAACTATTGAGTATATATAATGCCGAGTTTTATGATCTGTACAGAAACAAACTGTCAGTGAACAGAATCAGGTTTCAATTGAGAAAAGCAGATTTGAGAAAAGCAGTTTTTTCTTGCTCTTACTAGCAGAAAGTTTATAGAAGCCTCCTGGTTGTCAGAAATGAAAAGAATTAGTCTAGTCAACTATTTTAAAGTTAACATAGGATTGATAATCACAGGGATTGAGCAAGTGGAAAGATGAGAAAAAGGAGTTGTTTTAATATTTACATTAAATCTTTCTAATTGACATATATCTTTTTTTGTGTGTAACAAAGTTGTGTTCGTTTGTTAATAGAACACTTGCAGCCTGTTGTGAATATGTTCAGAGACTGACCACTATGAGAACCGAACTGCAGAATAAAACTGATGATCTAACATTCCTGATGAAGGGTTCATGCCTGAAACGTCAATTCTCCTGCTCCTCGGATGCTGCCTGACCGGCTATGCTTTTCCAGCAACACACTCTCTACTCTGATCCCCAGCATCTGCAGCCCTCACTTTCTCTTCCCTTTTGATCTATCAAGCCAGGTTTCACTTTGAGATGTGAGGTGCCCGGTATTCTAACAATGGTCCAGACTTTTTGAAGGTCAAATAATAATATCTGCAGCATTGTTGGGGGTTGCATATGGGAACCTTACAGAATCCCGATCAAAGCAAGCTCTAAAGCAACTGCCCAAAAAACTGAAGATTCTGCTTGGCAATTCCCCTACACTTGGAATCCTCAAGTATTCATTTACAATCAGAGAATCTGCAGTATAGATCAGATAGCACGTACTTAGCTACTCAGGAAGTGTTAAAATTATTCAGTACTTAGTCTAACTTCTGGATAAATATTAGACTGATCCCCAACTTATCTTGTGCACCCTGAACTACAGATCTGAGACTCCTACAGACTCCACACCCCAACATTCCTCTCCCCATCAACTCCAGCCCACCCTAGTCCTGGACCCAACACACAGCCCCTAAGTGAATCATGAGGGATTTCTTATTGCCCAGTGGCCAACTGGCCAATCTTGACACTTTCTGCCTTGAAAGGTTTATGTCTAAAGTAAACATGACAAACAATCCATAACAGAAGATATACATCAGCAAAGATAGTTAAGCATTAAAACAGAAAGGTGAGAAAACACAACTGGTACTGACTGTAAACACAGGAAGCAGATTGAAGGACCAGCTTAATTTCAATGCCAATGGGTGCACCTTGGATTCTTGCTGTAGGACTACACCAACTGGTCTGTTTGAGGTACAGCAGGGGCGCTTATGGAGAGAACTTTAAAATACAGGAGAAGGGGGAAGTGGACTTCGGGAACTGGATGAGGCAGAAAGTGGAAAGGAGATAAGGGATGGTGTGTAAAGAATGGAGGAGGAAAGTAGGGGCAGAGAAAAAACTCTGAAGAGAAATGGAGGTGCAAGGTTGTGAAGCAGGTGTAGGTAGGTGATGAAGAAGGCTGAGGAGGATGGACTGATGAAAAAAGGAGAGAGGGACGTTGGTGCAGAATGGTGGAAGATAAGCCATAAGAAAAGGGATGTAATGGACCTAGTGAGGAAGGAGAAAAGGAGCAAAAGAAGGTATACAGTCTGGGAGAATGGAGGTGAGGGATAATGACAGGAAGGGGGGGGAGGGGGGGTTGAAGTTTAATATGATGCAGCCATGTTTGGGAAATCCTCAGTAAAAGTGGAATAGTGAAGATACTAATGGTTGAAAAATTCAGCCAACTGGGATGAAGGTTTTCAGTTTAGATCAGAGATGTGGGATTGATTAGGCAGCCAGACAGTAGGTGGTGATAAAATAGTAGCCAGTGGTGTGGGAAAAAATGGCAGTTGGAAAATGCATTTGGACAGGGGGAGACACTATTGATCTAGAAATAAAGCAGACTAGGGAAACTTAGAGTAAAATATCCAGGTATGTTGATTATACAAAGGCTGGTGACAATGCAATAGCTAAGGAGGTCACAAAGATTCCGCATAGAGATATACTTAGGTTGGTGAGGAACAAGATGTATAGAAGCATATTGAGAGAAAATGGGAGGTGTTCACTTTGCTAACAAAAACAGAAAAGCAAAAAATCACTTTTAAAGACATGAAACTTTTAAATGGTGATGTTCAGAGTTTTCGGGTTCACAGATCCCAGCTATGAGAATGGCTATGGACCAACTGGAGTTCTTGTAATTATCCGACTTCAGAAACCATAATTGTTTCGAGAATAGAACACAGAAGAAATGCTTGAGAATTTCAGGAAATGCAAAAATATTTATTATTTGAACTTGAACAAATCAAATTTAATTAATAATTAATAACGGAGGTTCTAGCAGTTAAGAGTGGATTAAACCATAAACTCAAACTGTATACATATAGCGGAACAGTCAAGATTGCTATACGATAAATGAGTTATGAGACAAAATGCAGCTGAACACCACACAGATTGCACTTTAAATGACTGATTCGGTCAAGACAAATACCAACCAGCTATAAGTAATGCTGTGTCTCATTAAATCTCACTAAAACTCTGGCTCCTTTGCAAGGGATTCCAATTCTTTATTTTCCAAGATCTAGCCTTGGAAGACCACCAAAAGGTCTCCAACTTGAACTGCTTGGATTGCAAAATGACATATTTGGTAGGATACCACACAGGTGGGAAAAAACGGAGAAATGGTGAAAATGAGACACTGTGTGAGTATGTTTAAATTACCACACTGAGTTAGGACAAAGCAGAAACCAATCTGAGTCAGCAATCCAGGCCTCCGATTCTGCAGGTCAGTACATCGAATAGTCTAGGGTACTGGGTCTTGGAGTCTGCTAACAGCAGCACTCTCCTAGTTCCTGAAGTGAGAAGCATTTACTGCTGGACACATAGAAATATTTGAATAACATCACATAGCTGATATGAGCTGACAATAACAATCTCGCTCCATGACCATGTTAAAAGTGAAGCAGGGATGTACTGCTGACAAACAGGAAAAAGAAATCCAGAGCAAAGGGGACCAGATGGATTCCTAAAGCAGTATCGAGTTAATAAGAACTTAGAACATTATTAAGCAAAATTGAAAACCTGATAATCAACTTATAGAACAAACGAAATGGTGGGACTCAGAGGAAAATAAAGACAAGTATAAAAAGTCATAATTCCAGTAACTTGCATATACTGCAAAGGGGTAAACAGCCAATTGAAACAATAAAGAAACAGAGTGGTGGAAGCTATGGCACACTTCATACATAGGAAGGTATTAGGTGGTGAGGGCATGGCTTACAGAATGGACGATGACAGAGACCATTTGAGAGACAGGCCACCCCCTTCTGAAACACAAGAACCCTCCTCTCTGTACACTGCCAGTCATTACTATATAAGAATAAGGGAACAGAGTCCTTTGAGATTTATAAGGTTCCAGAGATTGATCAGAATGTTGTCTTAGCTGGAGGATCTATACTATGAGGAAAGATAAGCTGGGATTATTTCCCTTGAAGCAGCAAAGGTTAAATGGGGAGTTGATCGAGGTGTGTAAGATTATGAGAGTCATCGGTACAGTGGATAGGAAGGTATTGTTTCCATTAAAATATGGAACAATAACCAGAGGGCACACATTTCAGCTATGGTGAAGAAGGCTAAAAGGAGTTGAGAAATATTTTCACCTAGAGGTTGGTGGGATTTTGGAACTCATTGCCTGAAAGGGTAGTGAAGTTAGAAACTCTTATAAGATTTCAGCAGTATGTGTATATTCACTTGTCTTGCCTTAATCTCTAGGGCTTTGGGCCAAGAGCTGGCAAATGGGATTGATGTAATCAGACCTTTGTTGATGGCATGGACATGATGGGTTGAATGGCCTTCTTCTGTGCTACAAACATTTAGGAGTTTGACATGTTCGTAAAAATGAAACACTTAAGGACACAATAGAATTAGCTGTGGAAACTGTATAAAGAGTTGTGAGCCAGCCACTAACTCAACAGGCCTTTTTTTCAGTAAACACCAAAAGAAGTGTATATGTTGGCAATCTGAAACACTAACAGAAATTGCTGCAAAATCTCAGCATCTGTGGAGAGAAATCAGAGTTAACGTTTCGGGTCTAATGATCCTTCTTTAGGCCCTCAATTAACTTCAATAGAACCAAAGCAGAAATTTTCAGATTTTCTGCACAAGGCTTTCTTTAGAGAAAATATTCTTCCAGATGATCTTTTCTATTATGTATAACTATCAGCATTAATTTCTCATCTCAACACATATATGACAATTTACATGGGAGAATAAAAATCCATGCAGTTACCAATTAAGTTGGAATGTGACCGGATCTACGGTCAATCTTACCTTCTGGTGGTTCCAAACTCTTTGGCCCCAAAGGTAGAAATCCTTCCAAAGCCCATTCAATCATCTGTTTGGTTTGGGCTTCCACACCTTTGGCAGTATCTAACTCATCATTCCCAGAATGTGTTGGAAAGAGTTTTCCTGCTCTGTTGCTTGCCACCTAGTTCAAAATAGTAAACTGAAGAGTCAGGAAAATCATTTGGTAATCTGAAACCTGAAGGTGCAGCTTACATTGCTGAACATACAAGTCCCAGGCAGCAGTGCATACTGGGATGTAACTCTATGAGGTTATCTGTATAAAGATAACACAAATCATAATTTTAAATTATTTATACACACCACTTTCCTTCATGGTGTGCTTGTTTTCCTCTAAATGATGCACAAATTATTCAATATACTCATTACTGTAACCAACAGGCATCATGAGGTGAAATAATTAGCAAAGCACAAATGCAGGATTAGTTTCTTTCAGATACATTTTCTGGTGTATTTAGGTTCAGGCCCTTGACTCCAGTATAATGACATGTGCCCACATTACAGAAGGAAGCTATTTAAAATTAATATAAAAGGTAAGTCAACCTGTAATATTTATGTTTGCCTCTTTGACAGATGCATTAACTAATCTCAGGTCATTCATTGAATTTACAAACATTCAGCTGCCCATTCCCTTTGTTTTAACAACATAGACCCTTTCCAAAATTTGTTTGAACCAGAAAGTGTTTTTTGATAAGATTGGAATTAAAATTATAAACTTGAGGTTGAAGATCAGAATGTATTAATATGAGAGAGAATTAATTATGTGATTGATTGAGAATGGCCATGAATAAATGCACAGGTAGCAGTTATTTCTAGCATGACGTCACCGACATGTACACACTGGTTTATCAAGAATCCTTATCATTCTTAGTCTGCAAAAACTGTTGAGGGAAATTTTGAGATCTGAGATTGAGTACTGCCATACATTTGTAAGCATGGTGGCTTCCTGGAATTTTCAGTTATCCAACAGAATCCTATCAACAGTGGCTACTGCCATGGTCTAATCCATTTTGGTTAACATTGACTTCTGCACCAGTTTATTTATCATGAATGACTATACTTTGACGTAATATGGAATTATGTTGTGTACAGTTAAACAAAATGTAATTAATGTTATCATCCACATGTGATAAAACACATGGAACAGAAGCAAACGTAGACCACTAAGCCCCTTGAATCTGCTCTGCCATTCAATAAGATCATGGCTGATGGGTTTGAGATTCAAATTCCACTTGATCCCACTGTGATGAATGATTGCCTTTGAGTATTCTCCCCTTGGTGCTAAAATACAGTACAGATTTTCCTCAGTGTGTATCTCGTTGCACTGCATTACTTGCAAACATTGAAAGATAGAGTGGGTCAGACTAATGTCTCAAAGGAGTCTTCTTGACTTTATTCCATTTGATTAAGCAACAGAGAATAGAGTAATGGTTTTCAATTGCACGTGTTCTGGTCAAGAGTAGATGAGAGTCAAGTGTGGTGTGCTGGAAAAGCACATCAGGTCAGGCAGCATCTGAGGAACAGGAGAATCGACATTTCGGGGGAAAGCCCTTCATCAGAAGTGAGGCTTATGAGCAGAGGAGGTGGTGAGATAAATGGGAGGGGGCGTGGGGCTGGGGGAGAGGGAGGGAGGTAGTTGAGAGTGTGATAGGTAGATGGAGGTGGGGGTATTGGTGATATGTCAGAGAGGACAGTGCAGCAGATAGGTCAGAAGGAAAATGGACAGGTTGAACAGGTCATGAAGACAGTGCCGAGTCGGGACTGAGGAAACTGGTGAAATCCACATTGGTGCTGTGTGGTTGGAGGATCCCAAGGCGGAAGATGAGGCGTTCTTCCTCTAGGTGTTGGGTGGTAAGACAGTGGCAATGGAGGCGGCCCAGGACCTGCATGTCCTTGATGGAGTGGGAGGGGGAATTGAAGTGTTCGGCCATGGGGCAGTGGGATTGGTTAGTGTGGGTGTCCCGGAGATGATATGTGGAGCATTCTGCAAGTAGCCGTCCTGTCTCCCTGATGTAGAGGAGACCCAGTCAGGAGCAATGGATACAGTAAATGACATGTGTAGAAGTGCAGGTAAAACTCTGATGGATGTGGAAGATTCTTTTGGGGCCTTGGATGGAGGTGAGGGCGCAGGTTTTGCAATTCCTGCGGTGCCAGGGGAAAGTGCCGGGAGGGGAAGGTGGGTTTGTTTGGTGGTGGGGGGGGGTGGACCTGACAAGAGTCGCAGAAGGAATGGTCTTTATGGAAAGCAGATAAGGTGGGGAGGGAAATATATCTCTGGTGGTGGGGTCTGTTTGTAGGTGGCAGAAATGGCGGAGGATGATGCAATGTTTACGGAGGTTGGTGAGGTGGAACGTGAGGACCGGGGGGGTCTACCCTTGTTGCGGTTGGAGGGGTGGAGTGCGAGGGTGGAAATATGGGAAGTAGATGAGATGCGTTCGAGGGCATCATTGAACACGTGGGAGGAGAAATTGCAATCTTTGAAGGAGGCGGCCATCTGGTGTGTTCTGTGGTGGAAGTGGTCCTCCTGGGAGCAGATGCAGTAGAGGCAGAGGAATTGAGAATAACCTGTGCTTTTCCAGCACTACACACTCAACTCTGATCTCCAGCATCTGCAGTCCTCACTTTCTCCGTATTCTGCTTCACTCTACTCTGCTGAATTTGATGCAGTCTGGCATTTCTATTTCAAGATCCTAACCACTACATCAATATAAAAGGATTTCTGTCATGTTATTTTCTGTGAACAATTTTAAGTTGGTGTTTGTTTTTCAATTTTTTAAGTCAGTTTTTCACTATTTACTTTGTCTAATTCTTTACGAGTTTGAACACCTCCTTTCAATTTTCTTTCTCCAAGGACAGCTTTAGCTTCATCAGTTTATCTATCAACATAATTGAAGTTCCTCATTCCTGGAACCATTTCTCGTGAATTTTTCATTCACTTTCTCTGATGCCTTTACACCCTTCCTAAAATGTGATGTCCAGAACTGGATGCAAAATGGCAGCTCAGGCCAAAACAGTATTTTCTATCATCATAACGTCTTTGCTATTGTTTGCTATTCCCCTATTTCTGACGTGTGGGATTCCAAAAGCTTAACCCTCCCATCATCCTGCTTTGCCATTTGCTGACTTACATCTATCTTCAGGTCCCCCTTTAGAGTTACACATTGTTTTATATTGTCTCTTCATTCTGGACCTATACTCTGTACAGCAATTTGGCTAGTCCCACTCTACTACCTTTACCTGCAGTTTTTTTTTCAGATTCTTATCCATTTGCTTTTGAAAGCTGCTATTAAATCAACTTCAGCCACACTGTTATACAGTGCATTCCAAGTCCTAACGATACTGCGTGTGTTGACATCTCCCCTAATATTATGTGATTTTTTTAATATCAATTATCCTAAATTAGTTTGCAGTGGTTCTCAATGGGAACAAATATTCTCAATCTACTCTGTCCAGATCTCTCATAACTTTGAACACCTTTATAAAATCTGCTATCAACTGGAGCAGTTCATCAAATTTGCCAACAACTTCCACACCATCTTTAAATTCATTTGGTCTACCCCAGACATCTCCCTCCCCTTTCTTGACATCTTCGTTTCCATCTCTGGCAACAGTCTACAGACTGACGTTAACCATAAACCCACAGGCTCCCATAATTACCTGGACTACACCACCTCCCACCCAATATCCTGTAAGAACTCCATCTCATTTTCCCAATTCTTTCGAGCAGATGCGACAAGTCGGATGAGGAGACATTCCACTCCCAAACATCCCAGGTGTCCACCTATGTCAAACAACATGCTTTTCTCCACTCTGTCATCCAAACAGCCCTCTACCATTCCCCATTCCACTGCTCGAAAACTGTCCCCATCCCCACCAAAACACAATAAAGACAGGGTCCCCCTTGTCCTCACCTACCACCCCAAAGACAGGGTCCCCCTTGTCCTCACCTACCACCCCACCAGACTCTGCTTCCAACGCATCATCCTTAAACACTTCCACCAACTCCAATTAGACCCCTCCACCAAGAATATCTTCCCCTCCCCACTCCTCTTTGCCTTCCGCAAGGACTGTTCCTTCGCCAATCCTTGGTTCGCGCCACTCTCCCCACCAACACCTACCCGAAACCCCGGGACCTTCCCCTGCAACCAGAAAAGATGCAAAACCTGCTGGCACACTACCCCCCTCACCTCCATCCTAGGCCCCAAACAGTCCTTCCAGGTGCGACAGAGGTTCACCTGCCTCTCTTCCAAACTAGTTTACCATATCTGGTGCTCCTGCTGTGGTCTTCTCAACATCAGAGAGACCAAACATAAACTCAGGGCACATTCCGCTGAGCATCTGAGCCAGGCCCGCAGGGGCCAACTGGACCTCCCGGTCACAGCCCATTTTAATTCCACTTCCCACTCCCTTTCCGACATGACCATTCTCAGCCTCCCCCATTGCCACAGCGAATCAGACTGCAAATTAGAGGAACAATACCTCAACTTTCACCAGAGCAGGTTACAGCCCGGAGGACTCAACATTGAGTTCTGCAATTTCAAAAAAACCTCCCTTTCCATCCAACTCCCTTCCCAGCCCCTCCCCCTCCCTTCCATTCCTCTAACCGACTCTTCCTTCCAGCTACCAACCAAATTCATTCCTCCCATCGACCTGAACACAGGTTGAACCCTCTACCTGTGTTCACCTATCCCTACCATATCACTCTGCCCCCTCCCCACCCAAAACCCGCCTTCAACCTACTCCCTTTATGAGCAGCTCTTCTTACCCCACCCTGAATCCTGAAGAAGGGTTACACCCGAAACGTTGCCTTCACCACCTCCTGATGCTGCCTGGCTTGCTGAGTTCTTCCAACCTCCGGCTTGTCTATCTTCATTCTGCAGGCAAATGGATCGCTCCATATCACTGTGTTAAGTTTCATCTGCTACCTGTTTGCTCATTCCACCATCTCAGATGCAAGTAATGGACTCTTCCTCACCTACAACCAAACTTTGAAGGATCTTTGACAAATTCTTTGATACTGTGCTAAATATTGCTGATAGGATTCTTATTTTGAATACAAGGTTTGCAAGGATAAATCTCAGCTGTCCAGGTGAGGAGAGAAATTGCTCTTCTTAACCATCGGCTTTCAGTCTCTCCACTGCTGTGCTGTGCTGTTTGCTCCTGCTCAGGGTGTTTGATTTGCCTAGGATACCATTTTGCTCAGCTTCTTTTGCTCTGCTGCACTTTTGTTCCTGTTTAAGACCTGTATCCATGTAATATTTTCAGCTTGCTGCATCCTAAGAATCTCCATTGCAGGCTTCATCTAGTTTTCTGTGAATAAACAATGAGGTGCTTTCTCGAAGGGCCATTCATACAAGCACTCTGGACTTCCAGCTTCAGTGCCAGAAAAGCTACAGCTATGTTTCCTAACACTTCAGGTAAACATCAAAAATAGTCAAAAAATTAGCTGAACTGAGGCCAACACAATCAAAGTATACTCATTGAGGTTGGTATGATATATTTATTATGAACAAGCATTTTAAAAAAACAGATTAATGAATGAGTTTCATACCTGTAAGACTTCAAAAATTGCTTTCCTATACATAGGCTGTTTGCTATAGGTTGGCT
Organism: Chiloscyllium plagiosum; assembly: GCF_004010195.1. Lineage (NCBI taxonomy): Eukaryota > Metazoa > Chordata > Chondrichthyes > Orectolobiformes > Hemiscylliidae > Chiloscyllium > Chiloscyllium plagiosum. The sequence continues at coordinate 2,796,664 of NC_057712.1, read as the reverse complement.
GGTGAAAGGCAGTAGAAAAAGAACTCAAAGGCATCAGCTTTTCTACACAGACCTGTCAAATGAGAGAAAACTGAGCTCAGTGATTACTGAGAGAAGAACATATGATCTTTCATTTACATAACTCTAGCCCAACATACCTGACATAAAAAGGGAAAGTAGAAAGAAACAAACAAATTAGGAGAGACAAATTTATATCAAGGAATCCTATACTGCCTCTGAAAAATACCTCAATACACTTCACATAATATTAATTATTATTCATATACCGACTTGGTGTGTGGGCAAATGCAGCAACCATTCACAAACATTAAAATTCTACAAAAGCAACAAGATGAATGATCATTCTTACTCTATTTTCAGTGGTGTCAGTTGATGGAACGATATGTGGCTATACAGGACATTGGTTAGGCCACTTTTGGAATACTGCATGCAATTCTGGTCTCCCTGCTACAAGAAGGATGTTGTGAAACTTGAAAGGGTTCAGATAAGATTTATAAGGATGTTGCCAGGGTTGAAGGGTTTGAGCTGTAGGGAGAGGCTGAACAGGCTGGGGCTATTTTCCCTGTAGCATCAGAGGCTGAAGGCTGACCTTATAGAGGTTCATAAAATCATGAGGGGCATGGATTCGGTAAACAGACAAGGTCTTTTCCCTGGAATGGGGGAGTCCAAAACTAGAGGGCATAGGTTTAAGGGAAGAGGGGAAAGATATAAAAGGGATCTAAGAGGCAACGTTTTCACGCAGAGTGGTACGTGTGGAATAAGCTGCCAGAGGAACTGGTGGAGGGCTGGTACAAGTACAACATTCAAAAGGCATCTGGATGGGTATATAAATAGGCAAGGTTTAGAGGGATATGGGTCAAACACTGGCAAATGAGACCAGATTTATTTAGGATATCTGGTCGGCATGGATGACTTAGACGAAAGGGTCTGCTTCCGTGCTGTACTTCTCCATGACTCTAAGAGCGCTGGAGAACTAATTTATACGTCTCAAGAATAGGATTTGTTCAGTCCTTAAGAAGCAAAACAGTTAAGATAGCTTATTCTCACAACTCCAGAACAGAAAGCTGGAGATGTTTCATATACACACATCAAGTAGAAGTGTACTTGAATTATTTTGTTCAAAAGTATCAAGAACAAGAGAACTTAAAGAAGTGTTCCCAAATCATATTCAGAATTTTCTTCTGGAATCATAGAATCCCTACAGTGCAGAAACAGGCTATTTGCCAATTGAGTCTGCATCAATGCCCCAAAGAACATCCCACACAGACCAAATGTTACTTGCCACGAGTCAGCCCAATGCCTGGTTATTGTCCAGAGCCTGGTTATTGTCCAGATCTTACTGTATTTGAACATGGACTGCTTCAGTGTCTGAAGAGTTGCAAAAGGTGCTAAAAATTGCACAATCATTGGCGAACATCCCCATTTTTGACCTGCTGACAGAGGTTAGGCAATTAAAGAAACAGCTGAAGATGGTTGGGCCTAGGACACTACCCTGAGGAACTCCTGCATAGATATCCTGGAGCTGAGATGACTGACCTCCAGCAACCACAATCACCTTCCTTTGTTCCAGGTGTGCCTCCAACCAGGAATCTCTTACATCTAAAAGTCTGCAGAACATCTTCTTTTAGAGACTTGCAAAACAAATAGATACATCTAAAAAGTTACCTTTGCTTATTGCTTCTTTATTTTTCTCTAGCTACATTATTCTTTTCCTCAGCTATGTTCCTTTGGTTTTAGTTTGTTGCTATTTCCCTAAATTTCACTTTTTCTTTATCAACTAATTCTCTCTCCTCCTATTCCTTCCTCATACCCCTCTCTATGGTAATTCTATTTCTCTACTTCCCGAATTTCTGTTGTTATCTTTTATTTGTCCAGCTCTCCCTTTCGTTTCTTGAAGTGCAGATGACACGCAAATTTCAGTTTCTCCATACTTTCCTGTGACTAACCAGTTGATGCACACATAAAAATTTTAAGATTTGTAGTCACAGACTCGTGCATGTCTCGAGACTTTTCTTTTGAAAGAAAGTAATCCCTTGGTCCTTTTGGACCACGTATTATCTTTGCCAAATTGGTGAGTGGGTCACTAGCTTCCACTTTGTTGACAATCTAAGTTGATTTTCTCAGTTTCGTGTTATAAGAATACGATCTCACTGATGAACCCTCCCTCAGGACCGGCCCTGGTATTGCGTCAGTATTTCAGTGCTGACATTGCTGAATCTGGGAATTCAGTAGTGTTGCTGGTTTGGATTTATGTTTGCAAACTGCTATTCAGTAGCACGGCATACTAATACTCTATGCAATGTGATACTGTGCTGCTTCATTCCCATGATGCAGGTGTTTCTCGGTACAGTCAGTCCTCCACATCAGCAAGGGCTCCATTCCTGAAAACCCCTGTGAATGATGAAATTAGTGAGAGTGTGGAGCTAAATTAAATGTAGGTTAAAAATATGTTAAATATCACAGAGTTTTGCTCATGGACGTTGAAGTTTATTCTAACTTATCTTTTGATACTGATGAGCAAATTCACAATTTGTGATTTTGCAGATACAGAGGATTTACTGTAATATATTGGGGTGTGTTACACTCTCTTCTATCATGAGAAAGCCACCACACTGTGAGGACTGCAGTGCCAGCTTTCTACACAGCATTATCAAATGAACAGAATAATCATATGTGATCAAGTTTAAATCATGAATTTTGTAAATGGCATGACAAGAATACTTTATAATCTAGACCCATTTTGAAGTATCTTCATTGAGATCAAATATTTCTATTCTCCCAGTCACAGTAAGAAAGTACATGAAAGAATTTTTTGAAAACCAAGACATTAAACTTACAACAGAAAATTTTCCATCTCCAAACCACATCACCCATCGCGTTCCTTCGGCTGCCCGACTTCGGCCAGTCATCCACCAGGACACAATGCGACCAGGCCACCAGGAGAATCCCCTTAGCTTCCCCCAGACCAGCTCACCAATGCCAAATCCACGTCCATCCTGAAATGGCAAATGTTAATGAAGGAATTTTATCATTCTTTGCAAAAAACTAGAGATGTGCAAGGATTGAGTCCTGGCGTTAAGCAGCCCTGCCATCCATTACATTGCTATGAATGAGTAAAGAGTCATTTTTTGGGAAGTTTTTTAACTTTACTGAATGGGGGAATCTTAAAAATTATAGCACTGATGAGGTCACTCAACACATTAGAAGTGTGTGAATGATAGCTTTTCCAAAAGACTGCAAGACCTAAAAGCGGATGTATGCCATTCAGCCCATCAAGTCCGCTCTGTCATTCAATGAGTTCATGGCTGATCTGTCAGACCACAACTTCACCTTCCTGCATTGGCATCATAATGCTCGATTCCCTTACTGATTAAAAATCTTTCTCAGCCTTCAATATATTTAATGACCCAGCCTCAACAATCTTCTGGAGTAAAGCATTCCGCAGATTCACTGCCTTCTGAGAGAAGAAATTCCTCTTTAAACGTCTTAAATGTATTCTGAGGCTATGCCCTCTGGTCCTAGACTCTCTCACAAAGAGTAGAGCCCTAGGTAGTGTTGTCGAACCAAGACACCTTTGGGTTCAGGTACTTAGTTCTTTGAAAGTTGCATCACAGGTAGGTGGGATGGTTAAGAAGGCTTTTAGCACGCTTGCCTTCATTGCTCAAACTATTGAGTATAGGAAAAAACTAGGTAAAAACAATGACTGCAGATGCTGGAAACCAGATTCTGGAGTAGAGTGGTGCTGGAAAAGCACAGCAGTTCAGGCAGCATCCGAGAAGCAGTAAAATTGATGTTTTGGGCAAAAGGGTATTCCTGATGAAGGACTTTTGCCTGAGATGTTGATTTTACTGCTCCTCGGATGCTGCCTGAACTGCTGTACTCTTCCAGCACCACTCTACTCCTATTGAGTATAGGAGTTGGGACATCATGTTGAGGTTGTACAGGAGAGTTTGGAGTACTGAGTGCAGTTCTAGTCACCCTGCTATATAAGTATATTATTAAATTGGAGAGCATTCAGAAAAGATTTACCAGGATGTTGCTAGGATTGAATGGTTTGAGTTATAGTGATAGCTTGGATAGGCTGGGACTTTTTTCAATGGAGCTGAAAAATGTGTTGCTGGAAAAGCGCAGCAGGTCAGGCAGCATCCAAGGAGCAGGAGAATCGACGTTTTGGGCATAAGCCCTTCTTCAGGAAACATGTTTTTTCAATGGAGTGTGGGATGTTGAGGAGTGACCTTAGAGATTTATAAAATCATGGGAGGCATAAATAGGGTGAACGACAAGGGTCTTTTCCCTAGGGTGGATGAGCTCAAAACTAGGGGGCATATTTTTAGGGTGACAGGAGAAAGATTTAAAAGGGGCTGAGGAGCAACTTTCACAGAGGATGATTCATATGTGGAATGAATTGCCAAAGGAAGTGGTGGATGCAGGTGACAAAATGTATAAGGTATAAGCAGGTAGGGAAAGAGTTAAGTTTTGAGATTTGTGAAACAAAAGGTTAGCTGAACATGACTCAGATCAGATAAGAACTTGCAGTTAATAATGGGGTACTGGAGGCCAGGGTAATGGATTAACAAGGTGGAAAAGCAGTCATTATGTAGAGCCATTTAACAATATTGGAAGCGTTCATTATGTACGGTCAGTTAACAAGGGGAAAAATATCCATTATGTGAAGCCAGTTAACAAGGTTAAGAACATTCATTGTATAACAGCTAAAGGCTTAATCTCTACTACTGACACTAATTTATGGGTGGCACAGTGGCTAGCACTGTTGCCTCATAGCGCCAAGACCCGGGTTCAATTCCCACCTCAGGCGACTCTCTGTGTGGAGTTTGCACATTCTCCCCGTGTCTGCGTGGGTCTCCTCCGGGTGCTCCGGTTTCCTCCCACAATCCAAAAATGTGCAGGTTAGGTGAATTGTCCGTAGTATTAGGTGATGGGGTAAATGTAGGGGAATTGGTCTGGGTGGGTTGCGGGTCGGTGTGGACTTGTTGGGCCGAAGGGCCTGCTTCCATGCTGTAAGTAATCTAATCATTGATTGTAACGATCACCAAATCAATATGTATGTTGTCTTATCTAGATGCTCCTCCCTGTAAAATGACTATATAATTCATTGAGAAACTGCTGTTTGACAGAAGACCGAGAATTCCTGTCAATGTGCATATGGGCGATTGTTCTCTCTCCCTACAGGGCCCGGAATAAAGATGGAGGTAAAACTACACGGTGTCTCTGAGTGTTTTACTTTGACTGAGGCAGGAACGGGACGACACAGGTACAGTTATAACATAACATTTAAAAGACATTTGGACAATGCATAAATTGGAAAGGTCCAGAGGGATATGGGCCAAATGCAGGCAGGTGGGACTAGTTTAGTTTGGGAAACTGGGTTGGCATGGATGAGTTGGAGCCATGTTTCTGTGCTGTCTGACTCTCTAACCTTTCGAATCCTCGATTCAATATTTTCCAATGGAGTCATCAATTCTAATCTGAATTCCATGCTCTTTTGTCAAAATAAACAAAATAATGTCAAAAGCATGTATTTATATTGCAACTTTTAACAGAAGGTCTAAATGTTGACACTAACATGTGGTGTTATGACACGTGGTAATTTAAACCCCTCTGCTAATTTAAACACAGAGAAGCTCACCTCATGCTGTAATCTGTTAAATTTCGAGAGGCAAAGAACTATCCCAGGGGTCATTATTTAGATGAAAAATCATCTATTTTATTCTTTTAAGTCCAATAGAGAGAATTAAAACAACTATTTACTACTCCTTTCTCTTAAACCTATCTTTTAACTCCCACTCTACAATACTGGTCTGATAAAAATAAAAATCACGATTAAGATTTACAAAGAAAAAAAATCACATTTTAAAACCAGTCAGCTTTGTTGATTCTCCTTTGTGGATTTTTCTCCATATTTTCCTGGGTTGTCTTTTTTTCGGTCTTTTGTTGCACAACTTTCCTTATGAACAGGTACCTTTCAGAGATGTTCTGCTAACAGTCCAGACCTGTTGGTGCTCTTGCAGTTCTCCCCCTAACTGTACAAAACATCCGGTTTTATACCCCAAAACATTGGATCATTTCATTGGTTAGATGTTATCCCAAACAGTAAAATTCAAATTCGATTGGAGTTTGGTATCTGGGGCATAATTTAAAAGGATTGGCCGAATTTTAATTTGTTTTTGTTCTGTGGCAATGCAACTCCAGCTATTTGTTTCAACCAAATGTCACAGTTTTAAATTGTTCAGCACACTCTGCACTTTCAGTCAGTCCTAACCAGCTTCCTCTCTCCCCTAAAGATACAGTACACACCTACACCTTCAGTGTTCAGAAGCCCCTCTTTGTGTCAAATACGTTAGCAAGGTTGTAAGTAGCCTGCTTGCACTAGAGGCAAAAGTGAGGGCTGCAGATGCTGGAGATTACAGCCAAGATTAGAGTGGTGCTGGAAAAGGTCAGGCAGCATCCGAGGATCAGCAAAATCGACATTTCGGGCAAAAGCCTTTCATCAGGAAGCCCCACTATTTACAGAAGTGTGGAACCAGGCTGAATATAGAAAGTTCAGAGGGGAAAAGAAAAATGAAATTAAACAGATAGGAAGCATGGAAAGGCTTGACAGCTAATATAAAGGAAATTCAAACGTTTTCCTCAGGTATTTAAACAGGAAAAAGGTAGTAGGGTTAGAGATCAAAAACTAGACCTACACCTGGAAGCAGATGGTGCTCTGCATCTCCCTTTATCAAGGGAGATAACCACTGTGTGAGAAAGAACATTGTTAAGATATTGGATAGGCTAAAACTTGAGAAATCATAAGTAATAAGAAGTCATTAAAAGTTGATAAATACCCACAATAGATGGGATATACTACGAAAACAAAGTGACAATTATAGAAGGTACTGAACATAATCTTCAAATCCACTTTAAGTACATGTCTGGGTTCAGAGGATTGCAGAATTACAAATACAGTGATTAATTGATTTATTGTCATGTGTACAGAGGTACAGTGAAAAACGTTTGCTTACAAGCAGATTAAAGTAAACGAGGATGTACAGACCAAAAAGACTTAGTTAGAGGCATACAGGTTACATTGTGCAGGGCATGCGCTAAGTGAGATCTGCATTAGCAAGATCAGCATTTATCATCAGTCTAACAATGGCTGGGAAGAAGTTATTTCTGAACCTGCTGGTATGTGTGTTCAAGCTTCTGTATATTCTTGCTCAAAATGAGTAATTCAACAATCTCAGTTGAAGGAAAGGTTTTGAAAATGCACCCAAATTAGATGTTTGAAATAAGGTGTTGGTACTCCAGAAGCATAATGTCTATAAGACAATGAGGTAAATTGCCAGTTTAAATTCTAGGGAATATTTCTTAGAGTCATGGAGTTATTCAGCATGGAAATAAATCCCTCGGTCCCACCTGAACATAATCCCAAACTAGACTAGTCCCACGTGCCTGCTCCTGGCCCATCATATCCCTCCAAATCTATCACTCCTCAATTTGTAGCTATGCCCCCTCGTACAAGCTTATGTCGTCATCCTAGGAAAAAGACTTACATTGTCTACCCTATCTAATCATCTTGTATGTTCCTATCAAATCCCCTCTTAGCCGCCTTCTCTGCAATGAGAACAGACCAAGTCTCTCAGCCTTTCCTGATAAGACCTTCTCACCAGATCAGGCAACATCCTGGTAAATCTCCTCTGCACCTTTTCCAATGCTTCCACATCCTTCTTGAAATATGGGGACCAGAACTGTACACAAAACTCCAAGTGTGACTGTACTAGCGCTTTGTATAGTTGCAGCATGACATTACTGCTCTAGAACTCAATCCCTCTACCAATAAAACCTAACACACTATATGCCTTCTTAACGACTACAGGCTGAATATTTTCCATCAACCACCACTCGCTACCTTCTTACAGAAAAGCAGTTTCCAATCCAAACTGTTAAATCACCCTCTATCCCATGCCTCTGCACTTTCTCTAACAGCCTACCATGTGGAACTTTATCAAATGTGGAACTTTATCAAATCCATGTACACTACGTCAACTGCCTTACCCTCATCTACATGCTTGGTCACCTTCTCAAAAAACTCAATGAAGTTTGTGAGACATAACTGCCCTTGACGAAACCATGTTGACTATCTGCAATCAAATTGTTGCTTGCTAGATAATTATAAAGCCTATCTCTTCAATGATTTAGTGAAGGTTAATATTGGTCAGAACACCAGCTCCTCTGCAAAGTAGGGATCTTCTAAGTTCACTTTAAAAGGCTGAGGAAGCTGTGATTTAATATAAGAACTATGTTTTGGAAATATTCAAGGGTAGGTTAGGGGACCATTCCACTGAAAACACAATTTTTCTTGTGAAAACCAGGAAGAATGTTAGCGACAGGTGGACCTAGGGAATCCCGTAGCAATACCATCTCTTTACACAGATGGTGTCATTAAAGCTGAAATCAATAATGTGAGTTGCTAAGTTTATAAATTCAATGAATATAGACTCAGAAAATAGCAGAGTATTTGGATCACCATAATATAGTGATGCCAGGCAAAAGTCTACACATTTCTAGAGCAGTAAATTAGAGACCAGGCTTGCAAATTCCTAGCGCATCTTAACACGCTCCCTACTACACTCAAGTTAACCTTTGAAGTGGAATAGTTTAACAAACTCTCTGATTCCAATTCCCTTTTATAACTGGCTAGTTGAGAAATGCACCAATGTTGTCCATAAATGTTTACTGCAAGCCTACCTTCACGAGTCAACATACAGTGACAGCCCAATGCGCAATGTGATTGGTCTTATCAAAACTTCCAGCTACAGGGTCTGAACTATTTACCAAGCTAGTTTAACATCAAAATAGGATACAAAGCTATCTTGTAGAGTAACTATTTCAATCAAAAAATTGCTCATAGCACATACTCACTATTGGTACTAGGGTGGCCACTTTCAGACTTGAAAAGTATGTCTATTTCAAATTACTCTGGAAATTTAAGATGTCTTCAAAATTTGAGTAACACAGTGTAATATTAGCCATTTCAAGCTGCAACCATATAGCAGCAGATTGAGTGCATTTTCCATTAACAAGAGAGTGCCATCAAGCCAAAAGAATCTTCTGCCTATCAAACAAATGAGTAATGTATGTCAGCAAGTTCTCAGTTAAAGTTGTGACTGCAATTCTGAAAATCATGACTTGAAGTGAACCTAGGCTTCTGTAAAAGTCAATGTTAAAACCGGTTCCTTCAGAATTTCTTGCTTGAAAAAAAAAGAGGGTTCAAGCTAAGTAATTCAGCACCTTTCTCAGTGAAAACTTTAAAACATGTAGTTGAAATGGTGCACAGTCTTAAATGCCTATATTCATAAACAAAACACCTCAAAAATAAAATTAAAGACTAAAATAAAACTATAAATATAAATACAGCAAATCCACGACCACTTCCATCTAGGACAAGAATCCCAAATAGATGGGAGCACCTCACCTGCAAACTCCCTCCAAGCCACTCACCATCCTGACTAGGAAATATATCACCATTCCTTCAGTGTCGCTGGGTCAAAATCATGGAATTCCCTCCCTAAGGGCATTAAGGGTCAACCTACTGCATATGGATTACAACTATTTGAGAAGGCAGCTCACCACCACCTTAAGGGGCAACTACGGATGGGCAATACTGGCCAGCCAGTGATACCCAGATCCATGTAAGAAAACAAAATGGTTACACTCACCTGATAAAGTTCTAATTAACCAGGCTCCATCTGGTTCCTGTACTTGCAATGACCAATATCTACTACTAGAGGAAGCCTCGGACATCAGTGCAAGTTCAGAACAGGAGCCAGGAGGTAACTGGACACTAGAGACTTCAATGGTCACCAAAAGAAAAGGCAGGAACAGAGCTGGATTTGGAAAGGGTCAAGAGGTTAGGGGCAAGGACATGTCAGTGAGAATGCCTGATGAAGGGCTTTTGCCCAAAATATCAATTTTCCTGCTCCTCGGATACTGCCTAAGCTGCTGTGCTTTTGACAGTGAGATGTCAGGACTGAGTGCGGCTGCAAACACATTAGGAAAAAGTCTCAACGGCAACTGTGGTAAAATTAAACTCACAACATTACATGAATATATTGTTGCTATTTTGTAAACACCATTAAAGTGAAACTATTTTAACAGTCCATTTGAAAGAGACATATATGAATTTTCTTGCTGGTGCAATTGCCTGGTGCCAGGCAATTCAGCAATGTGACCAAACAAGTAGTGGATTGTATCAAACAGCACAAGCCTTTTAGGAGAAAGTGAGGACCGCAGATGCTGGAGATCAGAGCTGAAAAATGTGTTGCTGGAAAAGCGCAGCAGGTCAGGCAGGAGAATCGGCGGAGGCGAAGGAATTGGGAACATGCGCTTCCGCTGCATCTGCTCCCAGGAGGACCAATTCCAGTACCGAACAACCCAGATGGCCTCCTTCTTCAAAGACCGCAATTTCCCCTCAGACGTGGTTGACGATGCTATCCACCACATCTCCTCCACTTCCCGCTCCTCCAATCGCCACCAGGACAGAACCCCACTGGTCCTCACCTACCACCCCATCAACCTCCAGATACATCGTATCATCCTTCGTCATTTCTGCCACCTCCAAACAGACCCCCCCACCAAGGATATATTTCCCTCCCCATCCCTATTAGCGTTCCGGAAAGACCACTCCCTCTGCTGCACCCGATGTGGCCTCCTTTACATTGGGGAGACAGGCCACCTACTTGCGGAACGTTTCAGGGAACACCTCTGGGACACCCGCACCAACCAACCCAACTGCCCCGTGGCTGAACACTTTAACTCCCCCTCCCACTCTGCCAAGGACATGCAGGTCCTTGGCCTCCTCCATCGCCAGACCATGGCAACACGACGCCTGGAGGAAGAGCGACTCATCTTCCACTTAGGAACCGTCCAAGCACAAGGAATGAATGCAGATTTCTCCACCTTCCTCATTTCCCCTCCCCCCACCTTATCTCAGTCCCAACCCTCAGACTCAGCACC
>NC_057712.1:2780048-2785621 GCF_004010195.1 Chiloscyllium plagiosum | reverse complement strand
CTCCTCATTCCTGAAGAAGGGCTTATGCCCGAAACGTCGATTCTCCTGCTCCTTGAACGCTGCCCTACCTGCTGTGCTTTTCCAGCAACATATTTTTCAGCACAAACCTGTTGACTGTTTGTAAAATGCAGAGTACTGATCATGCTCAATTGATGCTTACAAAATTCAGAACATACACAAAGTTATTCTGATGGACAGAGAGTTGGTCCTGCAGCAAAGATGGGATTTACATATTGGAAACAAAAACCAAAGTTGCTGGAAAAGCTCAGCAGGTCTGGCAGTATCTGTGAAGAGAAATCAAAGTTGACATTTCGGTTCCAGTAACCATTCCTCAGGACTGAAGCAGTTCTGAGGAAGGGTCACCGGACCAAAAATGTTAACGCTGATTTCTCTTTACAGATGCTGCCAGACCTGCTGAGATTTTCTAACAATTTCTGCTTTTGTTTCTGATTTACAGCATCCACAGTTGTTTTAGTTTTCGTTTACACATTGGAACCCTGCGGAATATCTGATGGAGGGAACTGTCTGGGAAACTGAAGCTTCCAATGGGCAATTTCCCTGAACCTGGAGCCTGTTTATATTGAAGAATTCAGAGAGTTTCGCAACAGTTAACATAGTTACCCGCAGAAAGTCAGACAATTAAATATCTAGCCAAACTTCTGGGTAAATATTAAGCTGATTGCTACCCCTCAATACATCACGAACAAAAACTGCTGGCATCATTCATAATAGTGTTGTGCAAAAAATAAAGTTGACAATGGGAACATGCATGCAACAAGGATCTCTTGCTCCCCCCCCCCCCTCAACTCCACTCCACTCCCCCCCCCCCCACACACACACACCAGCAACAGCAGTTAGCCATGGAAGTCAATGCTAGAAGTTTAACCCCAAGAATCTGGTTGCAGTTCCATAGGATGTTTAACGATATCATCTGGTCAAGGTTAACATATCCTGCCAACAGCAACATTAGGCTTATCCATTGCTCAAATCACCATACTGTCAATACTCAACTAACATTTCTGACTCATATCTAATATTTTTGGCATTCATCTCACCTAACTCTCACTGTGTCAAGTCTCTCAGCCACATGTCACTTGTACATCTTATTCAATCATGACCAGTGAAATAGACTGAACTATACTTATGACACACTATTCCCTAGCTCTTGGTAACCCACAATGGAACACATTACTGAAGGTAGCAGGAACTGGCGAGGGCTAACTGTTCCTGCCATACAGGAGAGAGTGCTGCTCATTTTCCTGGAGTTCAGAGAGGTAGTGCTCGCTATCTAGGCTGAATCTACTGATGATGATGAGGTCTCTTCCTACCTCATGAGGCATGGTGACCCTCAGGTTAAATCACCACTCGTCATCTCTCTAAGGAGAGCGCGGCCTTATGATCTGGTAAGAACACAGTGACTTGAATCATCCTTCTTCTCCTTTATAGTCTACATAGAAGAATACAGCGCAGTACAGGCCCTTTGGCCCTCGATGTTGCGCCGATCCAAGCCCACCTAACCTATACTAACCCACTATCCTCCATATACCTATCCAATGCCCGCTTAAATGCCCATAAAGAGGGAGAGTCCACCACTGCTACTGGCAGGGCATTCCATGAACTTACGACTCGCTGAGTGAAGAACCTACCCCTAATTTCAGTCCTATATCTACCCCCCCTTAATTTAAAGCTATGCCCCCTTGTAATACCCGACTCCATACGCGGGAAAAGGTTCACACTGTCAACCCTATCTAACCCCCTAATCATCTTGTACACCTCAATCAAGTCACCCCTAAACCTTCTTTTCTCTAATGAAAACAGCCCCAAGTGTCTCAGTCTTTCCTCATACGATCTTCCTTCCATACCAGGCAACATCCTGGTAAACCTCCTCTGCACCCGTTCCAGTGCCTCCACGTCCTTCCTATAGTATGGCGACCAAAACTGCACACAATATTCCAGATGCGGCCGCACCAGAGTCTTATACAACTGCATCTAGGTAGACATGAACTCCGTTCCATGTCCATGCCATTTTCATGCAACACAATCCTACCAAATTGGCTTTTGTTCTCACCCCCCCATCCCCTCCCCCACCAAAAAGATACGATGTGCAACCCAGCCAGATTATAACGAAAAGACCAAGAAGACAGTGAAGATGACCAATAGTTACATTGTTTGACATTGTGACTGTTCCAAAGTTTACACTGAGCATATCATAGTGGATAGTACAGCAACAAGATTTTCAGATGGTGAGACATTGGGCACAACGCACTGCACCAGAACAAAAGTCAAAGATAGTGCAAATGCTATCTTGCTGGAGAGTGAGAACTCAGATGAGGAGTTTAATGGGTTAGGCTACAGAAGACAGCTAATAGAAGAGGAAATCTGAAATAAGAACAGAAGAGACTGGAATCAATCAAAAGGGTCACAGTCCTGAAATGTTAACTGTTTCCCTTCCAAAGCTGTTACAGGATCTGCTGAGTATTTCGAGTATTTCCTGGTTTTACTACAAAGTAAGGCTTGTGAGCCAGACAGTGAAATACTTGGTGCATAAAGACGTCTATCAGAAAGCTCTGTTCAATATCAAGGAGCATGGAAGATTCTGGTAGCAACTTAGCGCAGAGTTTTGCGCAGAGACTGCAGTCAGCCAATCATTTTCAGTATGGACATGGCGATCAATTCCATCAGAACACCTTACCAAATCAACCAGAATGCAACACTGGACAGTCAATGACTCAGCTTCTGTTGCAGGACAAGCAACTTCCACAGTAAGTCTCAGTATGCCAGTGACCCTCTGAAACCACGAGCAGGAACCAATGAGTCTTTTTCTGAGTGGCAGGCAGTGACTAATGGGGTACTGCAAGGATTGGTGTTTCGGTCCCACTATTCATGATATATATAAATGATCAGAAAGTGGGAATCTAATGCAACATTTCCTAGTTTGCTGACGACAAAGGATTATGATTTGTGATGAGTATGCAAGGAAGTTTCAAGGTGATGAAGACAAGCTGAGTGAATGGACAAATACATGGCAGATGTAGTACAATATGAAGTTATACACTTCGGTGCAAACAACAGGAGAGTATTATGCAAATGTGAAATGCTGAAAAATGGTACACCAGCCAATGAAAATAGACAGGTAGGTTCAGCAAGCAATTAGAAAAGCCTTCATTGCAAGAACATTTGAGCTCAGAAGTAACTGTCTTACTCCATTTATATAGGGCCATGATGTGCAGGCTTGGTCTAAGAAAGGATACCATACCAGGAGCACTGTTTGCAGTTTTGATCTCCCTGTAGAAGTAAGGATATACTTGCTATTAAGGGAGTGCAGAGGAGGTTCATGACACTGACATGGGAATACCAGGACTTTCCAATAAGGAAAGATCAGGTCTACTGACCCTGTATTTAGTAGAGTTTAGAAGGATGAGGGGGGATGTGGTTGAAACATGAACTCTAACAGGCATGGACAGACCAGATGCAGAGAGGATATTTTCCCTGTTTTGGGAGTCTAGATCCAAGGGTCAGAGAGTCTTAGGATATGAGGTGGGCCATTTAGAGATGAGTCGGGAAAACTTCCTTTACTCGGACAAGATAGTGAATCAGTGGAATTCTCTACCACAGAGGGCTGTGAAGGCCAAATTAGTGAATATATAGAGGAAAGTAAGAGATAATTTGTTTTAAATTTTAAAGGCATCAAATGGTACAGGAAGAGGCCATGAAACTGAGGATATGACATTGAGATAGAGGATTGTCAATTCATCAAAAGTTTTCAGAATTTTACAAACTTATATTTATCTTTTTTTGAGCCTTTGCTCCAGTGGAAAGTGATCCAATATCTTAAGTCTTTTCTCCTGAAGCCAGTTCTCCACTGCTGTCATCATCCTGATCAAACTAGGTCGTACCTTCTCTAGGTTAATAAAGCCCATTCTGTAAAGTGATGTCCAAAACTACTTCAACTAATTTTGTACAAATATATGTCCTCACTACTTTTTTCAAGACCTCATTTATGAAAATGCTTCTGAACTTTCTATGGCTTTACCCACCTGTATCCAGGATTTCAGGGGACATGTCATTAACCTCTACATCTTTGCACACCCATACATTTTTGGACTTCTCCATTGGTCGTATGCTCCGTCTTAGAGTCATACAGTTACACAGCGCAGAAGCAGACTCTTCAGTCCAATTCATCTGCGTTGACCAGATATCCTAAACTGATCTATTCTCATTTGCCAGAATTTAAATCATATCCCTCTAAACTCTTCCTATTCATATACTCATCCAAATGCCTTTCAAATATTGAATCTGTACCAGCCTCCACCATGTCTTCTGGCAGTTTGTTCCATATACACCACCCTCTATGTGAAAAAGTTGCCCCTCAGATCCCTTTTAAATTTTTCCCCTCTCACCATAAACCTATGCCCGCTTGTTTTGGACTTCCCCACCCTATAAAAAAGACCTTGGCTATTCACTCTATCCATGCCCCTCATGATTTTATAAACCTCTGTAAGGTTGCCCCTAGCCTCCGACATTCCAGGGAAAACATCCCCAGCCTATTCAGTCTCTCCTTATAGCGCAAACTCTCCACTCCAAGTAGCGTCCTTCTAGGTCTTTTCTAAACCCTTTCAAGTCTAACAACATCTTTCCTATAGCAAGAAAGTTCAGAAAATTTCTTTGCAAATTAAGTTGATCCAAAACACAGCTCTACAAAACTTCACTGAACACCAGGCACCGATTTTAATGCTTCCACTTCCCAACAATAATTATTTTAAATTTACACTATTTTAGCTAACTTCTAGCCCATGCTGTTTTTTAACTGCTAAGAAGCAATTAGGTGTTGTTCAACTGAGAGTTGCACCAAAACTTCCAGGAAACATAAGTAGATGATATCCATCACTTCAGCATTTTATCATATCCACAAAAATGAAACTGAGCTAATTAACCATTGCCCATTCTGCCCAAATCAAATTACAATGTTGTGCATCTCTCTTTTTATTCTCCCTTTCTCTCTTGCTATTTCAAAACTTGCTATAAATTCTGTGTCTTACAATTGTGTCCTCCACAACCACCTGATGAAGGAACGGTGCTCCAAAAGCTAGTGCTTCCAATTAAACCTATTGGACTATAACCTGGTGTTTTGTGATTTGTAACTTTGTACACCCCAGTCCAACACCAGCATCTCCAAATCACGATATTCACCATGTTATTGCAAGTGAAACCAGAGAAGAAATAACTGAGTAAGTGCTACCACAATATCAGCTGCATGTCAAGTAGTGCCAAATGGTTTAACTGTTCACAGACGAAACATTCCTTTTCAATATTGCTTACAATTCTAGAGTTGTTAATTTTCACAAGCAGTGAGTACATTGTGTAAACATCTATTATGTACTGCAAGAGGGAGCATAGTAAGTAATAATTAACTAGTCATTACAGAATAGTTCATTTGACAGCTCAACACATCTGGCAGGAGAAAATAAAGTATTAATTTCTATGCACAAATGCTCTTACCATAAATCTAACCATTTAAGGTGACATTGTCCTAAATCTCAAGAGAAATATATTCCCTGGTTGATTCTCACAAT
>NC_057712.1:2737483-2779548 GCF_004010195.1 Chiloscyllium plagiosum | reverse complement strand
CTCCCAATCCAATCCCACTCCCAGTCCCATTCCAGTCCCAGTCTTAATCTCAATCCCAGACCCATTCCAGTGCCAAGCCAATCCCAGTTCCAGTCCTATGCCATTCCCAATTTCAATCCCATGCCAGTCGCAGTCCCAATCCAGTCCCAGTCTAAATCTCAATCCCAGTCCCATTCCAGTCCCAGTCTAAATTCAATTGCACTCCCATTCCAGTGCCAAGCCAATCCCAGTCCCAGTCCCAGTCTCAATCCCATTCCAGTCCCAATCCAATCCCAGTCCCATTCCAGTCCCAGCCTAAATCTCAATCCCAGTCCAATCCCACTCCCAGTCTCAATCCCAGACCCATTCCAGCCCCTATCCAGTCCCAGTCTAAATCTCAATCCCAGTCCCATTCCAGTTCCAAGCCAATCCCAGTCCCAGTCCCATGCCATTCCCAATCTCAATCCCATGCCAGTCCCAGTCCAGACAAGTCCCAGTCCAAATCTCAATCCCAATCACAATCCCAGTTAGTATTACTCCATGAGCCATGCAGCACATGGTGATTGATCAGAGATGATGTAGAACGAGCTGGTCAATATCCAGCCGAGGATGAAACAAACATCCACTTACTTCATACTCTGCTTCCTCATCGATGAGTTTGGACACAGTTTTCTCAGCGGTTTCATTTGTGATGACTGTCGGTTCTGGACTTGCTGAAATGCTGGAAGGTGTTGGATCTGAGGACTGCTGTGAAATGATTGTGCTTGTTTCTTTCTCCTTCTGAGCTGGGCTCTCTTCCTGGGCATTCATCACAGCCACAAGTTTTGCCCTTTTCTCAGCCTGTGGATAGCAAAGGGATGGGACAAGGGGGAAGAGAGGACACATCTTAAAATAGGCTCGAAATACTTGAGGTTTTCAACAAATATCTGTACCATCTCTGAATAAATATACTTCATACTTCCTATTCTTTTAAAATTTTGTGCTTTCTAACGTAGTTCCTTTGTGAAATATTAAGACAACTTTCATGTAAAGCTTTTACCAAGTAAATTAGTTTGCTAAAAATATTAACTCTGATAATAAAAACATAAAAGAATTGCAGTTGCTATAAATCAAAAATAAAATAGCGATTGTTGGAAAAGCTCTGCACGTATGGAAAAAAATCAGAGTTAACATTTTGTGTTAGAACACCATTCTGAGGAAGGGTCGCTCGACCTGAAGCATTAACTCTGATTTCTCTCTACTGGTGCTGCCAGACCTATTGAGCTTTTCCAGCAATCTCTATTTTTGTTAACTCTGATAGTATTTGCCCGTGGTAGTTGTTCATTATGTAAAACTCAGTTTTCTGCAAACTGAGACATGATTGTGAGTAAAGCATTTCTTGTGTATTTAAAAATTCATTGAATTTAATGATGCATTTGCAAGAAGCAAGAGGTCAATCAGTTATGCCACACCGATTACGAAAACCACTTAAAGATGCCTACAGATGTCCAAAGGTCAAGTTAGTCTCATGTGTAGAAATTGCAAGTCGGCTAAACAACTCCAGGGCATGAGATTATTGTGTATTTACAGGTGGAAAGTTATATAGAGTATGGGAAAGCTCTGTGACTATGGAATTTGTATACCCTCATGTCAGTGAACACTGTACCAGATATGGGTCTGGATTTACGGTCCCCATCAAGGTGGGAGTTAAAAACCCTTTCATCAGGGCAGCCTGCCAGTACATCCTGCCCTGGGACTGTTGTTACCGTGGGAAGAGCACAGGCTAACCTGCCTGCACTGTGGCAGCTGTGAGTAAGGTCAAGAAAAGGAGGCTGACGGCAATGTTCCAGTGATTCTCCAAATTCCTGGCAGATGTAAAGGCTGTCCTGTCTTGCAGGATCTGCTTTCTATAAGGGCTACCTCCACTGCTTCACTGTACCCCAAGATTATTTTGAATTTCAATTTGAAAAGAGTTGGAGAGTCCCCAAGTGCCCACTCTCTTACTTACCTTACTTTGTGACCTGCTGCTTTTTTCACAGAGTTTTCTGATTTTCCTTCCAGCTTCAAGAGCTCAAACATTAATTGGACAGTAAAGCAGTCGCCACAGATGGGATATGAAAATCTCTGCCCCATGAAAATCAGAATGAGGGACTGCACCTTTCCTGGATATTGTTTCCACATGTTAAATCTGTCATGACCTTAGTTCCCCAGCTTATCTTAAGGATATGCCTTGCCTATAATGCAGATGAGGTGGACATTCAACTCTGGGGCGAGATTCAACTTTAGTCCAGCTCTGTAAGATCCAATACAGGAGACAGAAACACTGTGGTAATGTCACTAGACTGGAAATTCAGACACCAAAATTGGTGCTCTGGGGATAGCAATTCAGCAGCTGGTGGAAAATGAAAATAATGAATCATTCCAATAAATGAATCTGGAATTGGAAGGAGGCTCAGTAATGGTGACGATGAAATATCTGTCCTGAAAACAACAAATGCTGGAGATTACAACAGGTCAGACAGCATCCATGGAGAGACAGCAAGGCAACGTTTTGAGTCGAGATGAATCTTCATCAAAGGTCTCTCCATGGACACCATCTGACCCACTGTGATCCAAATTTACTGATGTCAACCATTGATAATATTAAGTGACAAAATTTATGTAGACTTTCTTCAGCCTATACCTTTGGGTTTCCATAAACATTCTCTTCCTTGTGTTTCAGTGCTAACACCCACAGCCACAATAGAACATAGAACTTAGAACATAGAAGAATACAGTGCAGTACAGGCCCTTTGGCCCTCGATGTTGCGCCGATCCAAGCCCACCTAACCTATACTAACCCACTATCCTCCATATACCTATCCAATGCCCGCTTAAATGCCCATAAAGAGGGAGAGTCCACCACTGCTACTGGCAAGGCATTCCATGAACTTACGACTCGCTGAGTGAAGAACCTACCCCAACTTCAGTCCTATATCTACCCCCCCTTAATTTAAAGCTATGCCCCCTCGTAATAGCTGACTCCATACGCGGCCGCACCAGAGTCTTATACAACTGCATCATGACCTCCGGACTCCGGAACTCAATTCCTCTACCGATAAAAGCCAGTACGCCATATGCCTTCCTCACCGCACTATTTACCTGGGTGGCAACTTTCAGAGATCTGTGTACATGGACACCAAGATCCCTCTGCTCATCCACACTACCAAGTATCCGACCATTAGCCCAGTACCCCATCTTTTTGTTATTCTTCCCAAAGTGAGTCACCTCACACTTAGCTACATTGTATTCCATTTGCCACCTTTCTGCCCAGCTCTGCAGCTTCTCTATATCTTGCTGTAACCTGCCACATCCTTCCTCACTGTCAACAACTCCTCTGACTTTCGTATCATCCGCAAACTTGCTTACCCAACCTTCTAACCCCTCTTCCAGGTCATTTATAAAAATGACAAACAGCAATGGTCCCAAAACAGATCCTTGCGGAACACCGCTAGTGACGGCACTCCATGAAGAAACTTTGCCATCAACTACTACCCTCTGTCTTCTTCCATCCAGCCAATTCCTAATCCAAACCTCCAACTCACCCTCAATGCCATATCTCCGTATTTTCTGCAGTAGCCTACCATGGGGAACCTTATCAAACGCCTTACTAAAATCCATATATACCACATCTACCGCTTTCCCCTCATCAACTTCCTTCGTCACCTTTTCAAAGAATTCAATAAGGTTTGTGAGGCACGACCTGCCCTTCACAAAACTAAAAAAAAATCACAATCCATGGCAAAAGGAATGTCATGTTGGAAAGGAGTGCGGAGTCGAGAGCAGGATGAGAATTTTAAGTCAACTGAAGAACTAGAGATATCCACAAGGCATTTTTTGAAATCAGTTTGTTAAAATGGCTACTAAATACTGTAATTACACAAAATATCCAGCAAAGCTGGAAATGAATGTAAAGCCTAAATGGAACCTTACTGAGAAAGAGATAATTTTTAAAACATTAAACTATATTTGCAGTCTACATAGTGTGCTGAAGTGAATTATTAATTTGTTTTTCTTCAAAATAAAGTATTACAATGAAGAATACCATACACACCCAATTCACGAAACACATGAGATTCCCTCAATTGTTATTTGGGACACAATATGCTCAAAAGGTGAAACAGCAGCAGGAAAATGGATCATTCCTGTAATTACTAGATGTATACATGTATAAAGGAGGCTAGTGGAATAACATTGCAATTTATTTATTTTTCAGGACTGTTTCATTATTCTGGTTTTGCATAGGGCATCTTTTTTTGATGAGTATGCTTCACTTGATCCAAATTTTCATGTAAACTGGTCACAAGGCCACAGTCAAACCACTAATAGCCTTGTTACCCTGATTCCCACGTAAGAACATTTTTCAATTTTCAGTTTATTTCTCGCCTTTAGGCACTGCCTCAGATTAGGTTAAGGTTCATCAGTACTGCCACACCTCACATTCTCACATCTATACTTTCTAACTGTCATTGGATAGAAATTCTGGACAGATGTTGTCCCACTCTATAGTCTAACATATTCCAGTATAGATCAGTTCAATTGCAAGTAACCAGGAATCAAAAGTGAAATGTTCGGGATCATTATGACTTGAATTCGCTTAAATCAGCCTCAGAAAAAGAAAATTGCAACATTTTATGATGTAACAATATGAGAAGTATTATTCTTTAATTGAGTGTTAATCTCTGAAAATGAGGCCCCCACACTTGATCTCATTAATGTGCACTAACGATTATTAAATTAGGCCAATGAGATAGTGATCACAAAGAAGATATTTGTGTAATATAAGGCCTCCTATTAAGAAGTAACACTATTAAATAATGTTGTGGGCTCTTGTGGAACAGTGGTCATTACCAGACCCCAGACCAGGAGGACTGGTTTCATGATCCACCTGTTCCAGAGGTGTGTAATAGCATCTCTGAACAGATTGATTAGATAAATAGGTTAAATTTTAAAAAAAACTTAATTTAAATAATGTTGTGGGCTCTTATGTAACAGTCGTCGTGTACCTACTTCCTAAACCACTATGCCTGGGTTCCTATCCTACCTGCTCCAAAGGGGTGTCATAACATCTCTGAACAGGTTAATGAGAAAATATTAAATAATGTTGAGAGAAATAGCTGAGGATTGACTGCACAATATTTATTGGAAACTTCTGAGCAATTCAAAAAGCAAAGTTCATACGATTGAGAGAATTCTAAATGAAACAAAATTATTTGGAATAGCAATTTTCTTTGAATGTAATTTAAAGTTTTGGTTTTAAAAGGGAGGTCTGTCAGGTAGATATTTCAATTTTACCTTTAACCTTCATATCATTAAGGATAACTTATCCATTTCTGCACAAAAGCTGCTTAGCTTGCTTAGAATGGTGCTGGAAAAGCACAGCAAGTCAGGCAGCATCCGAGGAACAGGAAAATCGACGTTTCAGGCAAAAGCCTTTCATCAGGTTTTGCCCGAAATGTTGATTTTCCTGTTCCTCGAATGCTGCCTGACGTGCTGTGTTTTTCCAGCACCATTCTAATCTTGACCGCAATCTCCAGCATCTGCAGTACCCACTACGGTCTGCTTGGCTTGTTATCTGTTACTATTGCTTTTTGTTTGAAACTATACACTAAAATTTTAGGTCATCATACTTTGTTACTCACTTCTCATGTTGATCGACAGAGCGTGTCTCTTATAGAACATAGAACATAACAGTGCAGTACAGGCGCTTCAGCCCTCGATGTTGCGCCGACCTGTCACACCAATCTGAAGCCCATCTAACCTACACTATTCCATGTACGTCCATATGCTTGTCCAACGACGACTTAAATTTACTTAAAGTTGGTGAATCTACTACTGTTGCAGGCAAAGCATTCCATACCCTTACTACTCTCTGAGTAAAGACACTAACTCTGACATCTGTCCTATATCTATCACCCCTCAATTTAAAGCTATGCCCCCTCGTGCTCGCTGTCACCATACTTGGAAAAAGGCTCTCTCTGTCCACCCTATCCAACCCTCTGATTATCTTACATTTTAGTTTTCACATTGTATGGTGAAAGGAACATTGAAAAATTCAATGTTGGTAATTCAACAGACGTTGGCAGTGTTGTTTGAAGAGAAATATTTTTGTGGGCAATAGGTATTTTAATTCTTTATATTTGTTTATATAACTGTGTCATCAGCAGTTAGGTTTTGAGTTAGTATTTCTCTGTCCAAAGTAATTATGACAGTGATCTGTCAGATAGCAGTGATTGCAAGATTGGAGGTAGATTTCTGTCCTGTGAAAATGCCTAAATTGCTATGCAAATTACATTCATAGCATCCAAAATTCACTGCATGAAGCTATCTTTCAGATGAACCATACATATTCAAGGGTTACATGAAAAACACAGGAAAGTGGATGTAAGGAGTGCTGTAGTAGCTATGATCCTATTGAATGGTGCAGCAGGCTTGAGGGGCCAAATGGCCTACACCTGTTCTATTTGTTATCTTATTATATTAATACTTACAGCTAAAAATAATCTAGTATTGAATTGCAGAGCCATGGATGGAGTTAATGAGCAATATAAAATCATAGAATCCAAACAGTGTGGAAGTAGGCATTCGGCCCATCGTGTCCACGCCAACCCTCCAAGAGCATCCCACCTAGACCCATCCCCCTTTCCTGTAACCCTGTATTTCCCATGGCTAACCCTAGACTGCACATCCCTGGAAACTATGGACAATTTAGCATGGCCAATCCACCGAACCTGCACATCTTTGGACTGTGGGAGGAAACCCACGCAAACATGGGGAGAATGTGCAAACTTCACACAGACAGCTGCCTGAGGGTGGAATCAAACCCAGGTTCCTGAAGCTGTGAGGCAGCAGTACTAAAATGTTAAGGAATGGTGGAATTTTTAAAAGCTCTGAAATTTTGTTCTTAATGCTTTTTGTACAGTTGATTGAATTATACCTATGCAATTAATTTTCTGGCAAAAATTACTCTTGCTGAATTTATCATAAGGAGTTATCCTGACTGGAATAAGGTAGGAAGTGTAAAGATTAAGGGAATAAAGTTTAATCTTCACCATCTAAGCAGAATTTAGGCAGGACAGATTACCCACCAATTGTAGAACCACCTAAGGTTCATATAAACTGACATTGTTTTCATCATAGTGATATACACAATCTCCTATGAGGTGGTAGAAAGGACAAAAGACGAAAATAAATTGAGAACAAGGCAGCATGTGAAATTGGCAGTCCCGCTCATGGAGAGGATTAAGACCAACACCCATAGTTTGGGACAAGGTACTTGATTTTTTTTTAGAATTTCTATGGAATTTGATCAGGGCTAAATTTGATAGCTTTGCTCCCCAACCTTGAGGAGAGATATAGTTGTATTTGAGGCAGTTCAGGGGACATTCACTCAAATGATTCCAGAAGTGATGAGTTTGACTTATGAAGACAGATTTAGCATTTTTTGTCTTTATTCTCTAGAATTTAGAAGGGTGAGGGGAAATCTAATTGAGGTCCATAAAGTGCTAAAGGGATTGACAAAGTAGATGCAGGAAGGATGTTTCCTCCTATGGGGCAATCTAGAATGAGAGGTCACAGTTTTAGGATAAAGGTTAACACATCTAAAACAGAGATGAGGAGAAAATAATTCCCACAAAAGATCATGATTCTGTGGAATTCACTACCCCAAAGTGTGGTGGATGCTGGAACATTGAATAAATTTAAGGAGGAGACTTTTCATTAGTAATGGGTTGAAAGATTATCGAGAGGGGCCGGGGTGAGGCTGACATGAGCCCAGCCATGATTATATTGAACGGTGCAGCAGTCTTGATGGGCTCAACAGTGCGATTTTTGAAATTTATAGCTCAAATCGAGGTTCAGGTTGTAAGTTTGCACACTGAGCTGGAAGGCTTGTTTTCAGACGTTTCGTCACCATGCTAGGTAACATCATCAGTGAGCCTCCGGTGAAGCATTGTGTTCTGTTCTGCTTTCTATTTATCTGTCTTGGTCTCTTAAGGTGGGTGATATTATTCCAGTTCTTTTTCAAAGGGATTGGTAAATGGGGTCCAAATCAATGTGTTTATTGATGGAGTTCCAGTTTGAATGCCAGGTCTCTAGGAATTCCCTTGCATGTCTCTGTCTTAGCCTGTCCTAGGATGGATGTGTTATCCCAGTCAAAGTGGTGTCCCACAACTATGGGCACGTGGACAAAAAGGTCTTCTTAGCAACATTAGAATCAACCCTGAAAGGCTTCAGACTCACAGAAGAAGCCCAGCAGACCATCAGACAGACAGTTGCACAAACACTAAGCAGGAAGAAGGAAGGGAACATTCTCAGCACACAGGAAAGGAAAGCCCTCGAAGGACTCAGAAAAGACAGAAACATTGTAATCCTACCTGCAGACAAAAGGTGCATGACAGTCATCCTAAAAGAATACAATGTATTGAAAAGGCGAACTCACTGCTTGCAGATACTGACACTTGCCAACAGGTGGCGATAGACCCAACTCCACAACTAGAAAACTGTGTCACAGCCACATTGAAGAAACTTCATAAATCAGGACAAATTAACCTGACAGATGTCCAAAAAAAAACATATGTATCCAATACACCCTGCTTCCACGGACTACCTGAAGTACAAAAACCAGGCCTCCCCCTCAGACACATATTCTCACTCCTTGGCACACTGACATACAGACTAGCTAAGGAACTCCACTGAAAACTGAAACACCTCACTGATGACTCATGCTATTCCATTCACTCCACCCAAGAATTCAAAGGATAAAAGAGGACCAAATAATGGTCTCCTTTGATGTAACAGCCCTATTCACATCAATTAACATCAGCCTGACCAAAGAAACACTGACCGCACCATTAGAGAAACCAAGGACACAAACACCAGACAGCACCAACAAGTACAGCATCCTCAAGCTCGTAGACCTGTGCCTCACTACCCAATTCACCTTCAATGACAAGACCTACAAACAAATCAACAGGATACCCAGGGGATCACCAATATCAGGCTTCTTAGCAGACACAGTAATGTAGAGACTCAAACAAACAGCCCTCCCCACTATCCAACCCAGACTTTGGGTCCGCTACATGGATGACACCATTGTCATCACAAAACAGAACAAATTAGAGGAAACCACAACATCATCAACAATATCCTCACTGGCATGCAATTCACAAAAGAGGAAGAGAACAACAACAGGCTCCCCTTCCTCGATGTCACAGTGGAATGAACAGTTAATGTAGAACTTCAGACCAGTGTCTACAGGAAACCAACACACACAGACCAGATACTTAACAACAGAAGCAATCATCCCAACACCCACAAACAGAGCTGCTCCAGGACATTATTTAAACTGGCCACAACACACTGCAGCACCCAGGGACTACGAGCAGCAAAAGAAAAATACCTATACAGCGTATCCAAGAAGAATGGGTACCCGACAAACACAGTCCACCGATTCCTAAGCAACAAACCCAAACAAGCAGGCACAACATGTCCAGAAACCCCAGCCACTCTCCCCTACATCAAAGACATCTCTGAAATAACTGCCAGACTACTCAGACCCCTTGGCATCATGGTAGCCCACAAACCTATCAACACATTAAACAGCTATTGATGAACGTAAATGACCCAATACCAACAACCAGCAAAACGAATGTCATTTACAAAATCCCATGCAAGGACTGTAACAACACCACATTGGACAGACAGGCAGAAAACTAGCCACCAGGATAGATAAACACCAACTAGCCACCAAATGACATGACCCACTATCACTAGTATCCTTACATACAGACGCAGAAGGAGACCACTTCGACTGGGACAACACATCCATCCTAGGCCAGGCTCAACAAAGGCACACACTGGAATTCCTAGAGGCCTGGCATTCAAACCAGAACTCCATCAATAAACACATCGCTTTGGACCCTATTTACCAACCTCTGAGAAAAAGAACCAGAAATGATATCATCCACCTTAACAGACCAAGACACATAAATAGCAAGCGGGACAGAACATCAGCACTTCATTGGGGGCTCACTGATGATGTTATCTGGCATGGTGATGAGACATCTGAAAAAAACCTTCCAGCTCTGCGAGCAAACTTACAGCCTGGGCTGAAAAGTCTCCTCCAGCTCTTAGTTCTTATGTTTTTCTGGGTGGCACTGGTCATGGGTGTGAGAATGGCAACACATGATTAATCCGTACCTAATGACTGCCTTACAGGCAACATACCAGCTTCATGCTGCCTGTTTATTTCAATGATCCCTGTGTCTAGCCAGCACTAGCTGCACTGTTCATTGGGTGGGTACATTGGCAGAAGGCCCAGCTTGCTCGCTACAGTTAAATCTATTCTTCACAGAGTGAAAGATAGTCTGCACCATTTAAAGTGAAGATGCAATGTGATTGAAGCAGGTTCGTGTTCACGGTACAAAAGCCTGTGACCTGAGAAAGATTAAAAAATGGTCCAATGGGAGTCAGCGGGTCCTTGCAGCAAAGAAAGAGGTGGAAAGAAACTGAGTATGTGGAAGGTGCAGGAACCATGTCCCAAAGAGAAATTGAGGCAGGATGAATACTTAATAACTTTGAAGAACTAGTTTTGGTAAAATCCAGTCCAAATAATAGCTTGTACTATCTGTCACAAAGAAAGCAAATTATCAAAAGTAACAAGAATTTTAATTTATGGAACAGTTCTGTGCACATTTCTACTGTTTGCTAAAGACCAAATGAACTGACATGTAATACACAGATTTGCTGAACCTACAATTCAAACATCGAGCCTCTTACCAGCGGCAAATATTAAAAATTTAGAAAAGCAGACCACTGATATTCTTAGAGTGAACAGAAAATCTAACAAGGCCCACTAACCTCCCCTATAGTACAGTCTAAAGAGAAGGCGTCATAATATGGAGAAAATAATCCTGGAGACAAATAACTCAATAATGAATCGAACTAAAACAGAACAAATATTCAGCAGGTCACTTTCAGTTATTGCAACATTATATTAGTATGTGTCAAATTACCCTGATACTGTCCTGTTACCCAGATGTCCTTATATAAGGTATGATTTATCTGGTTGGCATGTAAAACAGTATTTTTCACTGTATCTTAGTACATGTGATGATAATAAATCAAATCAAAGTCAAAACAATTTTCAGATGTTGTGCGCTACATGATTAGTGTTTTATAATGGTGATGTAAAAGACTCCAACAGAAACTTTCCCACAATCAGACTAAAATTTATTATTGAATGAAATATAATGATCGAGGTGGAATTCAATTGTGAGATCTTGCAACTACATATTCACTAAAATTGAGTAACAAAATAATATTTAGCCACTAGGTGGAGATAAAGTTACATATATTGAATGTTGAGCCAATTTAAAAGTATTTTTGAAACTGTGCAATTTTTTTTAAAAAAGGATGTATTGTGCTGATTATTGAAAGGGATTTTTAAAAATGTTATGATTACTTATTTGAATAAAAGCAAAATACTCTGGATGTTGGAAATCTGAATTAAACACAGAATGCTGGAGAAACTCAGCAGGTATGACAGAGTCTGAAGAAGATTCATTCCAGAGTTGATGACGATTTAACTCTGTTTCTCTCTCATGTTGGGCCTGTAGAATTCCTGCAGCATTCTATGTGTCTGTTGAAGTTTACATATGCTGGCCCAGCACTCAAGACATGTTTCCAGTTCTGCAGAACAGTGGAAATGGGGGTCTGTGGTGGTGGTGGTGGTGGTGGTGGTGAGGGTGGGGGGGGGGGGGAGGCGGTGAGTCTGGGGGGAAGAGGGAGAGAAAGACAGTGCCAGAAGTGATGTGGTGAGGAGTGGAGAAAATCAACTCAGAAAAGTGACCGCTGATGTAACAAACTCAAACATTGTACTGTTCTGTGTTTGTCCTCTCAATCCTCTGGTTATCTGGCATACAATGTACTGTGTTTTGAACCATGAGGCTCCTGATCACTCTCCTGATTGTTGGAGAAGGCATGGAATGGGGGATGAAGGAAGGCTGGGAGGATAAAACAATACGTGTTCAAAATATATCAAATCTGTAATCACTCTATGCTTTGCTTTGTTCTGCGTTGATTTATTTTTTTGAGAGCCAGATAGAATATTCCTGGAAGATTTATTATTTTCACTCACAGTAACCACATAAATAATGCAAAAACACTGTCATATAAAGAATGATTTTACATATTCAAGCAGATAAGAATTCTTATGGTTCATGTGAAAAATAAAATTGTAAGTGCATCCGTCTTCACCATTTCAACTGACACCATATGTACAAATTAAATCAAGCAGCTTACCATTTCCCCCAGCAAAGGAAATCTTTACTAAATTTCACTTATTGCTACAGAGAGTGGTCTGAGAAATATTCATTAATGGCATGATATTTGGAAAGTGGTCATGGATTTAACGGCACAACACAGCTAAACTTCATCACCTCATTAACATCCTTGGAAACCGTACTAAACAGTGAACTAAAAGGCCATACTGAATCAACAGTGTGAACTTTCTGAGGATACAAGCTAAAGTAATGCCAGCATCATGTAGAGAATACTCTACATTGTGAATGGCCAATCCTTTCCCAAACAGAGAATGCTTGGTGCCCTCAATGGAAGGTGGCAATGTGGAAAAGTAATCCACTCACTGACGAACACGTCTTACCTTGAAATTTCCAAAATCTCCTGAAAGCCCATGAAAAAGAACTACCAGTTCTATCAATGACCCCATTTGTGCTGCCTTTGCTTTTTCTTTCTCTGATCTCTTTTCTCACCTCACGAGTTTTCTTTCCTCAATGCTGATATTGCTGAGTCATTACTGAGCTATATCTAACTGTGAGTCGAGCTCGTGAGAATCAGCGGTGTTCTGTGATAATGGCAATAACAGCAGAGCTGTAACCTGCCCTCACACCAGTTTAGAACATTCACAGCAATGTCTCTGGATTGCATATATAGGTGGGAACCATAATTCATTCTACCTTCCTCAACGGTCAATATGGTCAATTGAAGTTGCCTTTACCACAATCTGGATGGGATCACCTAACTCTTCACTGACAGTGGATTGAACCTTTCCTCTCTGTTCAGCTCAGCCTGGCTCTGGTAACTTTACTAAACCAACTGGAGAAATTGCTTACATCTGTCTAATCGGACAATTCAAATCTACCGAAAGGGTTAATTCCCAAAACCCAACCAAATTCCAACATGTTCTTGGTTAGAGCGGCACTCCCTGGGAGCACTGCTCAGGAGTTGCTGGCCAACACTGCTCAGGTTATGGATGAGATTCCCTGATTAAAATTTCCTAAGACAGACACGATACCTTGAGTTTCTGGTTACGGAGTTAGTCTATTGGTTCCTAACCAATACCTGCTGCTACTATGTTCAGTCATTCAATTAGTGACAGAAAGATGGTATGCTTAGTAACAAGATTATAACATCATTAAGGTATCTCTGGGCAACAGAAATGTCCTGTGATATCCACAGAAATTCCTCGGATTACTCTATGCATCCCTGCCTTATGTGCTGGGGGACAAAATTATTTACTGAAACATGTAACCCAGTAGTGTAATGGTTTAGACACTGTACCTCAGTCTGGGGGAGGGGGTGAAGATTCCCACTTCGGGGAAAATATGATATTCTTTCCATCTCACCCCACGGTAAGAGTGCTTCCTCTTGGCTAAGCAATGTAGTGGCATTCAAATGAGAAGCATCAGTGGGGTCTGCAGCCTTTTTACTCACCCTCCTACCGGGAGAAGGATACATGGAGGTGAGAGACTAAAGTGAAGGAATAAGAAGACAAAAACAGGAAAAATATAAGTAAATGAAAAGAACACCCATTATGGAACGGGGACAACATTAATAAATTCTCGCTGTTTCTTACCTACAATTGTCGATAAATATAAACTGGCACAAGTAGAAATGGTATCATTGAGACATCATCTTTTGGAGCTGCACTGCTTTGCAGGAGGCAAGCAGCCAACTAACCTATCTTCACCTCGCTTCAATCTGACCTTTGGAGAGACCACCTCCATGTTCTTTAAAATACGAACCATTGTGTAATGTACCACTTCAGCTGATCTTTTAGTCAAAATATTAATCATTTGGTTAGGCCGTGGAATAGAAGAGAATTTTCCAACACTTCTGTAATGTTGTTGCACCACTTAAAAGGAAAACATTTAATGCTTTAGGTTATTGTCATTTGAGCTCTGAGATTAAACCTGTACTGATATAGAGAGTTTACCTGGTGCTGTGAGGGCTAGCCTATGAGGCATGATGGAGGATAGAGACGGAAGTAATTAAATGAAGTGGCTGGTGCTTTGTGCACATGTAGCATGTCTAACACTTGTTCATAGTAAAATCCCATGATTCAAACCACAGCAATGTAACATCACCTTTTTATTACTAATCCATCTTTCTTATCAGGGATCATCCTGATTACCAAGTTGTGGTGTCATAATTGATTAGTTGGTTGATGTACTCTCTTCCTGAACAGAGACTGGTGAAGTGTGTAATCACTAGAGCTGCACTAAGGCATGCAGTTTACCTTAATAATTGTTTTGATCGCATTTAAGAATATCTTCATTCATAAAGATACGATGTGTAGCACATTGTCTTTGTAACATAAACATCCGAGTACTGATTCCTTCAGTAAAACTGAAATCATGCCAAAGATTCCAGGTGATGATACAATCTTTGCATGACTTCTATATAAAGATTTGACAACTTTAGGTTTTAAACAATAATTTGAAATTGAAAAAAAATTTTTTTGTAATGTGAAGTATCTTTTGATAGAGTACTTACTGCCTTTCCAGAAGGGCAGTAAAATGATACTCTTTGTATCATATGATTTAAATAATGATAACCATAAACGTGCTGAAATGCAACACATTAGTATTGCACAAGCTTATCAGAATGAATTAAGTCACATATGACTTTTTTTCCTACAAACAGACTGGTGGGCAGTTTGTTCAACTAACCACAAAATTAAGTTTCTATTTTGGATGCATGTGCATTCAAGGGTGTCCATGCTTGTGGGCGAAACATCAATAATGGTTTGAACACATGATCTGTGTGGATGAAATCCATCACAATAAATCCTAACAGAATTAAACAATTACATTTAAACTTGACCTCAACGCACAGGGGTTAGTCAGAATGATCAATGTGAAAGTTTTCTGTATTTGTACAGTGCATGGATTTCAGGAATTCATGACATGCACAACAAATAGGTTAGGCTATCTGCAGCAGCCCAAATTTGGAATATCTACCCAACTATGTTACTGTATGCTTGGAAGGAATCTGGAAAAATATTCTTTCAACTATTATCATGTGACTCTGAAACCGCAGAACTGATCTGATTGCAACTATTCATTCCTTTCTTGTCCAGCCTGCTCATATTTACATGTGACATATCGGCTTTAACAGTTTCTGATTTCCTGCCTCCGCTCTCTCTTTTGCATTCTGGACACCACCAGCCCGCACCCCCGCCATTTCTGGCTCATGTCAACAATACCTTCCCCATCCACATTCCTGCATTTGGCTGAACTTGTTCTCGTATTGAATAACTTTGACAACACTCTCCAGAATGGTATAGCTACAGGAACCACTTGGATTCCAGCTACACTTGATATTTTCTGAAATACGTGGAAGATTCTTTCTTCCTGTCCAACTCAAGTTCTATCCTTCCTTTACGACAATGAGATTCTTTATTTGCTTGCCAAGTATTCACAGTAAGCCTACTTACTCCTGTAGCCACCATAACTCTACTTCCTCTTACCCACTTCCTATAATTATCTTATTCATTCTTCTAGTATCTTGGTTTCAGTCACATCTGTTCTAACAGACCAGATTCCTTATTATTGCTTCAGACACATTTTCCTTTTTCTCAAGTGAAGATTCCATTCCACTGTGATTGATAATCTTATCAAACAAGTTTTGAACATCCATTCTCATCAGCTGCACTGTCTTCATCCATCTCCTCTGATATTGCATGAAGAAACTCAAACAGGTCAGTCAAGTACAAAGACAGAAATTGCTGGAGGAACTCAGCAGGTCTGGCAGTTTCTTTGCAGAGAGAAAGCAGAGTTAACATTTTGGGTCCAGTAATCTTCTTCTGAGCTGAAGAGTTTGAAACATTAATTCTGTTTCTCTGCCCACAGATATTGCCATCTCCAGCACTTTCTGCTTTAGTTTCAGATTTCCAGCATCCACAGTTTTTAAAAAAATTTAGCTAAGTATAATCTGCCTTGAACAAATCCATACTAATTCTCTTTACTATCCATTTTTGTCAAAGTGACTGCTGATTTTCCCCAAGATTATTACTTCGAGAAGCTTCCCCACCTCCAACATTAACTGGCAAAATTGTTTGCCATTTGAATCCCTTGGAAGGCTTTTCATTGTGATAGGCATATTGAATGGGTGTTCAGCAGAAGAATGGGTGTACAGGCAATAGAACATGGAACATAGAACATGACACAGCAGTACTGGTCCTTCGGCCCTCGATGTTGCGCTGACCTGGGGAACCAATCTGAAGCCCACCTAATCTATACCATTCCATCTTCATCCATATTTTTATCCAATTACCACTTTAAATGCCCTTAAAGTTGGCGAGTCTACTACTGTTGCAGGCAGGGAATTCCACTCCCCTACTACTCTCTGAGTAAAGACAATTCCTCTGACATCTCTCCTATATCTATCACCCCTCAATTTAAAGCTATGTCCCCTCGTGCTAGCCATCACCATCCAAGGAAAGAAGTTCTCCCTGTCCACCCTATCTAACCCTCTGATTATCTTATACATCTCAATTAAGTCACCTTTCGACATTCTTCTCTCTAATGAAAACTGCCTCAAGTCCCTCAGCCTTCCCTCATAAGACCTTCCTTCCATACCAGGCAACATCCTAGTAAGTCTCCTCCGAACACTTTCCAAGCTTCCACATACTTCCTATAATGCGGTGACCAGCACTGTACGCAATACTCCAAGTGCGACCATGCCAGAGTTTTGTACAGCTGCAACATGACATCATGACTCCAAAACTCTATCCCTCTACCAATAAAAGCTAACACACCATATGCCTTCTTAACAACACTATCAACGTGGGTGGCAACTTTCAGGTACGTGGACACCGAGGTCTCTCTGCTCATCTACACTACCAAGAATCTTACCAATAGCTCAGTACTCTTTATTCCTGTTGCTCCTTCCAAAGTGAATCCCCTCACACTTTTTCAATTAACCTCCATTTGCCACCTCTCAACCCAGCTCTGCAGCTTATCTATGTCCCTCCGTAACCTGCAACATCCTTCGTCACTATCCACAACTCGACCGACCCTCATGTCAACCTCAAATTTACTAGCCCATCCTTCTATGCCCACATCCAGATCATGTACAAAAATGACAAACAGCAGTGGCCCCAAATCAGGTCCTTGTGGTACATCACGAGTAATTGAACTCCAGGATGAACATTTCCCATCAACCTCCACCCTCTGTCTTCTTTCAGCTAGCCAATTTCTGATCCAAACCACTAAATCACCCTCAATCCAATGTCTCCGTATTTTGTGCAGTAGCCGACCATGGGAAACCTTATCAAAGCCTTACTGAAATCCATATACACCACAACAAATGCTCTATCCTCATCTACTTGTTGGCCACCTTCTCAAAGAACTCAATCAAGTTTGTGAGGCATGACCTACCCTTCACAAAACCGTGTTGACTATTCCTCATCAACTTATTCCTTTCTAGATGATTATAAATCCTATCTCTTGTAACCTTTTCCAACACTTTACACACAACCGAAGTAAGGCTCACTGGTCTATAATTATCAGGGTT
The DNA here is from genome assembly GCF_004010195.1 of Chiloscyllium plagiosum. Taxonomy (NCBI): domain Eukaryota; kingdom Metazoa; phylum Chordata; class Chondrichthyes; order Orectolobiformes; family Hemiscylliidae; genus Chiloscyllium; species Chiloscyllium plagiosum. The sequence goes on along the minus strand of NC_057712.1, from coordinate 2,761,731 downwards.
GTCTCTACTCTCCTTCTTCACTGGTCTATAATTATCAGGGTTGTCTCTACTCTCCTTCTTGAACAGGGGGACAACATTTGCAATTCTCCAGTTTTCTGGCACTATTCCTGTAGACAATGATAACATAAGGATCAAAGCCAAAGGCTCTGCAATCTCCTCCTGGCTTCCTAGAGAATCCGAGGATAAATCCCATCTGGCCCAGGGGACTTATCTATTTTCGCACTTTCCAGAATTGCTAACACCTCCTCCTTGTGACCCTCAATCCCATTGAGCCTGTATCTCAGTATTCTCCTTGACAACATTGTCTTTTTCTAGTAGGAATACTGATGAAAAATATTCATTTAGTGCTTCCCCTATCTCCTTGCGCTTCATGCACAACTTTCTACTCTGTCCTTGATTGGCTCTAATCTTACTCTATTCATTCTTTTATTCCTGATATACCTATAAATGTAATAACTGAACTATACTATCTTGTTAAAGTTTACTACTAGCCTACAGTCAATGTGAAACATAATGACAGTCAATATTTACTGAATACAACCAAACGCAAATTCGATTTTTTTTTAGATAGTCTCATCTTGCCAGATACATTGAGGTTTGCAATTGTTTATACTGGATCTATGTATCTCAGTTAATGCAAGTAATTAAAATTGTATTGCCCCTCGCAGCTCCACCCCCCCCCCCCCCCCCCCCCCCGCCCCCGCCCCCTGGGGAGGATGACATTGAAGGTTAAATAAGATAATGTGTAATGCACCCACATTATACATTAGCAACTTCGGTTCATCAGTTGGGTACCATGCTAGTCATACACACTGCTGTCCCCTTGTCTTAGTTTATTTTTCTTGCTTTTTTCTTATCTTAATGCAAAAGTTGCTATTAATTGAAAATCAGTTTAGAACATTTACAACAGCTTAACGTTTCTCCAGGTGTGATTTTTAAATACACACATTCCATCAATTTGACAGTTTTCAGAAACTTCTTACTAGTGTTCCTGTTGAACAAGTTCCTAACTGCAGGCAGGAACTAAGCCAGGAGTATTACTTTTTAAAGTGTCCAACCTCAGAAAACAAATGAACCGAGTTCCCAGCTGTTTTGAGTAGAATCACTGGCCTATTTCGGACTATTCATAGGAGGGATGTTGAAGTGCACAGATAGTGTCCCTGTCTCTGAACGAGGAGGCCTGGGCTCAAAGCTCATCGACTTGAAAGGTGTATAATAACCCCCCTGAATATGCTGATTCGCATTTGTTCCTGTAGCACAGTGAAGGTGTCCCTGTCGCTTGGCCAGAAGAGATGGGTTCAAGTCTCACTTGCTTCAAATGTGCATCATAAGAGATCCGAACAGACTGATTAAACATATTCAGGACTATTTGTTGGAGGGCTCTATGGCACAGTGGTAGTATCCTACCTCTGGACTGAGAGGCCCAGATTCAAGACCCACCTATTCCTGAGGTCTATAACAGCATCTCTGAACAGGCTGAAAATATGCAGGACTATTCAAAAATTGACTGGACCAGACTTCATTTGGGCAGACTTTGTAGTATTCACCAAGCACTTGGCTCTTAGATGATTGTTAATTTCTGAACTCATGGTGGCACCTTCTCTGCTGAAAACGCTAATGATGAGTTTGCATTTTGCACCTAAAGTCACCTTGCAGTTTGTAAATTGTCCGTTCAAAAATAATGCAAGTTACTCTGCTCTGAGACCAGTAAGTTTACTATTAAATTTTTTATATGGTATACTTATTTATTTCAAAGTTAGACAGGTAAGAGGAGAATTGGGTAGCAATATTGAAATGTTTAATTCTATAGCATTATTATCTTTCTCTTAGGTAAAGAGTAAAATTGCCAAATAAAAATATTCATTTGAAGCAGATCCATATATTTGTTTAGTGGAATAGTTATCAGAGTGGTTATGATTAACTGGCAAACTCCAGTAAATATTAATGCTTGGAGAACTCTTTCAATGCAGAACCGTATGTTAATTGGTGATTAATTACTATTTGCAGAAAGTGTTGAATTGAAACTGAGGTAAAATTAGATTGGAACAAAAATATTGCATTATTTTTGAACGGACAATTTACAAAACGCAAGGTGACTGTAGGTGCAAAATGCAAACTCATCATTAGCGTCTTCAGCAGAGAAGGTGCCACCATGAGTTCAGAAATTAACAATCATCTAAGCAATTATATCGAGGCTGTTTCTGCTCAAGACTGATCTGTAGCATATCACAGATTGAAATTGTGACTTAAAGCTGAAGTCTGCTGAGGACAAATATTGTTGCCATAAATTTGTAGAATTTTGCAGCACTGAAAGAGGCCATTTGACCCATTGTGTCTGTACCGGCCCCTGAAAGAGCAACCCAGCTATTCCCACTCTCCAGCCCTATCTCCATAACTCTCTAACTTCATCACTTTCAAATATATATCCAGCTCTCCTTTGGAATCATCTCCATCATTCTCCCAGTCAGGCGCATTCCAAATCCTAACAACTCTCTGGTTAAAGAAGTTTCTCCTCATCTCCCTCCTAGCTCTCTTGCTAACAATCTGTAATTGTGTTTCCTACTTCCTGACATACCAACCAGTGGAAACAGAATATCCTTCTTCACTCTGTCAATGAGGTCACCTCATAAGCTACTTTGCTCCAAGGAAAATAAGCCCACTTTTTCTAAACTTTCCTTATCTAAAGGCCCTCAGTCCTGGTATCATTCTCGTAAATCTCCCTTGCATTCTCTCCAGGGCTTTAACATCCTTCTCTATATAAGGTGCCCGGAACTGAACACAATGCTCCAAAAATGGTCTAGCCGATAGGGGTGTAGCATCACTTCCTTGCTTTTATACTCCATGCCTCTATTTATCAACTCAAGGATCCTACAAGCCTCTTAACAACTGTTCCAACTTGCCTGGCCACCTTCAGAGAATCATGCATGTCAACCCAAGGTCCCTCACAGTTGTATCATTGAGCCTGGATTGTCTCTCTGCATTTCTTCTATTGAAATGCATTGCCTCACATTTTTCTGCATTAAAATTCATCTGCCAGGTGTCTGCTCATTTCACCGACTTGTTAATGTCCCTCTGAAGTCATTCAGCATCATCCTCACTATTCACTATTCTCCCGAGCGTAGTGTCATCTGCAAATTTAGAGATTATGCCTTTCTCCAAATCGTTTATATAAATCAGAAAAAAATAAGGCTCCAAGGATCAGTCCCAAGGGAAGGCTACTGTCAAATCATTTCCAATCTGAGAAATGCCCATCTATACCTATTCTCTCTTTCCTATCTTTTAGCCAACTTAGCCAGACTCGAATTCCTGACAGTCCCACCAATGACTTCTGAATGGTCTCTGGACTGAAACATTACCTGTGTTTCTCTCTGCACAGATGCTGCCAGACCTACTGAGTTTCTCCAGCACTTTCTGTTTTTGTTTTAGTTCCACCACAACAGTGCACAAACAATTCCAGAAAAAGTAAAGTTCTCACAGTGTATTCTCAGTGTTTGGAGAAATGATGTTAAAAATCCACACAAAACCAGGTTATAGTCCAACAGGTTTATTTGGAAGCAGTAGCTTTCAGAGCGCTGCTTCTTCATCAGGTGCTTCATCAGAAGGAGCAGCGCTCCAAAAGCTAGTGCTTCTAAATAAACCTGGTGTTGTGTGATTTTTCACTTTGTACACCCCAGTCCAACACCAGCATCTCCAAATCATGGAGAAATGACGTATGCTCTCCCTGGTTCAGGAGGCTCTATCAAAATTTTCATTATATTCTCATCAAATAGTACTGCATGGGAAAAGATGTTGACAGATAACATTTTGTGAAACTTGTCCCCAGCTGTTTTGAGTAGGATCCCTGGTCTATTTCAGGACCACTCAAAAATTTATTGGAGCAGATCTCGTTTGGGCAGTGAACCATAATTTAAATTGAAATGTTGTCAAACTATTCCCCGTTCCCAGTGTAAGAAGGCAGTGGGCAGATGGAAGCTGTCTCTAATGCGTCTTCATGAGGAAAAGCACAAAGTAAAATCAGAGGGAATTTTTTGGAGTCAATTAACTTACTCAAGAGTAAATGGGTGATGATATATATTTGCTTGAAGTGTTTATGTTTCAAATCATGTGCTTTTTTTGATTAACTTGTGACATTGCTTTTATTTGACATGGCTTGTTCTCACAGCTGTTGCTAATCGGCACTATAATACAGTCTCTTTTAAAGAAAATTATGTTATTGTGCTTTGGTAGGACTTTGAGAAAATACAGAGGCCATTACTTTCCAGAGGCCTCCTCAAAATTAAAATAATATTTCTGTATTTTCTCACTGACTTGACAGGGTGCATGCTCTGTCAGAGAATATTAACTGATGTTTATATTGTTCTTTTGAGAACTGACTAAAGTTCTTTCTGGTTTCTGAGGTGCTGCTTGGATAAACTAACATTAAAGAACAGAAATGAATGTGGCTCAAGCAGTCAAGGGAAATATGGTGGGATGATGTATGTAATGTGGAGATGAAATCCTCTTCTGATTGAGCCAACAGCAGGAATGTTGGATGGAGAGCAGGATGGCCTGTGACCCACTCGGCAGACTGACAGAGACAGCCTCCTGTAATGTGGCTGCAAGACCTGGTACATGAACCCATGGCACTACAGACAAGAACTTACAACTCAGCACTATGACGACTTGAAAACTTAATGGAAAGTAGCAAAACTCCTGCCCTACAGGAGTTTTCAAAACAAACCTCAGAGTTGTAATTTCTTTGTGGTTTTTATAGTAAAAATGAAGGTCTAAAATTCCTCTGAATGACAGATTTAGTATAAAAATCAGCAAAAGAAAATGCCATGAAAATGTAAAATCAAATATTAAATTGTAATTTAATCCACTGTCTCCATACGTTCGGCTATATTAAAAGGCAGATTCTAACTGAAAGAAAAACATTGTCTGAAATTTAAGACTGATTTTGATCACTGTATTAGTCACATGCCATTTTCTTAGGAAAAAGATGAAAAGACACCAACAGAGACAATGGATTTCCTGGAACTGTTCATAGCCTCAGTCACCAAGGAGGATTGAGCTATTCAGAAGGTAATTGCCTGGACAATAAAAATTAATTACCTCAGCTGTAAGTTGCTGAAGAGAAGCTGTGTGAGACACAGCTGGATCTCCATATTCATTGGGATATATAAACAACTTGGAGAGAGATCACATGACAACCTTTCGGAGTGGATATGAGAATTGTGATCTGGAGTGTCAAGTGAGTGTCACTCTCTTCATCTCTTCCCTTTCCCCCACCTCACCCTAGTTCTAAACTTCCAGCTCAGCACTGTCCCCATGACTTGTCCGGACTTGTCCTACCTGCCTATCTCCTTTTCCACCTATCCACTCCACCCTCTCCTCCCTGACCTATCACCTTCATCCCCTCCCCCACTCACCTATTGTACTTTATGCTCCTTTCTCCCCACCCCCACCCTCCTCTAGCTTATCTCTCCATGCTCCAGGCTCACTGCCTTTATTCCTGATGAAGGGCTTTTGCCCGAAACGTTGATTTCGCTGCTCCTTGGATGCTGCCTGAACTGCTGTGCTCTTCCAGCCGCACTAATCCAGAATCTGGTTTCCAGCATCTGCAGTCATTGTTTTTACCACCTTCATACCCCACCTAATGCTCTGAACTCCACCTTTCTAAGAAGAAGTGTCTCTGCAGAGACAGAGAAAACAAGAACAGGAGTCGGCCATTCAGCCCTTCGAGCCTGCTCTGCCACGCAATAGGTTCATGGTTGATCATTCAACACAGTATCCTATTCCTGCTTTCTCCCTATTTCCTTTGATCCCTTTGTTCTCAAATGCTCTCACTGTGCAGGACAACATATGATTTCCCTTCTTCAGTCCCTGCTGCACCTGCTCGCTTACTTTCAGTGACTGGTGCACAAAGACACCCAGGTCTCATTACACCTCCCCCTTTCCCAATCTAACACCATTCAGATCATAATCTGCCCTTCTGTTTTTGCTTCCAAAGTGAATTATCTCACATTTTTCCATATTACATTTAACCTGCCACTCATTTTCCCCCTCACTCAACTTAACAAATCACAGTGAAACATCTCCTCACAGCTCACCCTGCTACCCAACTCGAATCATCTGTGAACTTGGAGATATTGTATTTAAATAAAGTAAGTAAAATAAAATGAGTTCTAGAGAAAGGTTGCTGGATGTGAAACATTAACCCTGCCAGCCCTGCTGAGTTTCTCCAGCAATTTCTGTTTTGTTTCAGATATCACATTGAGATCCCTCACCTAATAATTGGGAATCAATCATTGATTCTGTGGTACCTCACTAGTCACAGCCTGTCTACAAAAAAATACTCATTTATTCCTATCCTTTGTTTCCTGTCTGCTAAGCAGTTCCCTCTCCACATCAGAACACTGCTACAACAGGCAGAGACTTTCTGTGAAAAGCCATTGGGTTTTCTAGGTCAGTGAGTCCGAGTGAAAAGAGAATGTACCTGCCATGAATGAAAAGGCTGAGTGAGAACCAAAATATCCACACACAATCAGCAACATTTTATTGACTTTGCCTTTTTGTCTACATCTGACCTGATCAAATTCAAAATCCTAAGGTTGTATTTATTTTTTGCATGTTTCAGGACTGTGCACATCTGTGTCCATTTGTGTGAAGTAGGATGTATTTTTACTTTTTGCCTAGATGTATTTCAGCACTAACATGTCTAACTCAAGAACACCTGTCTGGTTTCCATCTTGGCGAGTGCACATCATCAGGTACATATTAAATTGGCAATGCAGCACCCTTTGAAAATGTAATACCTCTGCTACCCAAATAAGGAATGGGAGTAAAAGGAAAATCATTTCATCATTCCCCACCTGGTCAGAATAACTTTCTCTGTTTTGTATTTATTGCTTTTTTAAAAAAACGAAAGCAGAGACTACAGGATCTCAACTCACAAATAGTCTTATCATTAATATTCTATGGTTTGTTGCATTGGTTAAAAGATGGAATCTGAATTCACTATTGTCAAATCAAATGCCCCAGCGACTCAGCATTCTTTCCAAAATAAAAATGCCACGGTGGGTTAAAAGTTGTCATGACTACTGCCTTTAAGTACATGTTTTTGTGTAAAATTAAAAATAAAATATTTTATAATCTATCATTGTTTATAATACAAGTTGGTTAAAAGTTCAACACTGTGTGCAGAGGAAAATGTACCCTTTAGTGTTCTAAAAGCAGAAGAGCAGCAAAAGCTAAACAACATTTCCTTAATGACAGTCCTTTCAGCATTTGAAATGTAAACATCATTATTTGTATTAATATATCAATTTACCAGCATTTCAGTTGTTTAGGTGAAATCTAACAGCTGCTTTTAATCATAATTACCAATAACGAGCATATATCAATTTTCAAGGAACATGTGCACCACACAAATGCCAGGCAGTGACTATTTTCAACAAGAGACAGTCTAATGACATTCAATGGTGTTACCATCACTGAATCTCCCACTATCAACAGCCTGGGGTTTACCATTAGCCAGAAACTCAATTGAATTTGCCACATAAACACATTGGCTACAAGAGCAAGTCGAAGGATGGGAATACTGTGGTGAGTAACTCACCTCCTGACTCCCAGATCCTGTCGACCATCTACAAGGCACAAGTCAGGACTGCGATGGAATACTTCCCATTTGACTGGATGGGGGCAGCTCCAACAACAATCAAGAAGATTGACACCATCCAGGGCAAAGCAGCCCACTGGACTGGTACCACATCCACAAACATCCACTCCCTCCCATTATCCCTCCCCCCACCCCATCCCACCCCAACACTGTGTAGCAGCAGTGCATACTATCTACAAGATGCTCTGAAGAAATTCACCAAAGATCCTCAGACAGCACCTGCCAAGCCCACGACCACTTCCATCTAGGTGGAGAAAGGCAGCAGGAACCTGAGGGCATCACCATGTGCAAGTTCCCCTCCAAGCCAATCACCATCCTGACTTGGAAATAAATCTCCATTCCTTCACTGTTGCTGCATCAAAATCCTGGAATTCCCTCCCTAATATTATTGAGAGTCGACTTACAGCGCATGGACTGCAACAGTTCAAGAAGGCAGCTCACCCCCACCTTCTCAAGGGGCAATTAGGGATGGGCAATAAGTGCTGGGCCCAGCCAGTGAAGCCCACATTCCATGAGCAAATAAAACACAGTTCAGTAAAAGTTCGCAGTAGACTGGAAAAGTTATTATGATGATTGACATTGTGGAAAGCAAATTATTATCGCCATAATCAGACAAGGTATAGGCCAGCTGAAGTGTTCTTTTTGACACTGCTAACCCAGTGGAATGTTTGGTATAGGTAATACTGTTATTAGAAAAAGAGTTACATTCTCAAGCATCTAGTCCTAGATTTTCAATTTTTCTGTGTTTGCCTGAGGACAGTGTAGAGATCATGAACTGATAACATTCATTCAACATAACCAAAGAATAACCTTTCGAACAATAATGGAATTGTGTACAGTAATTCATTCTATATTAGTAATTTTCAAACCTTGTTGCACATAGACTATTCAGGCTGGACAGAAGTTTCCACTCTGAGAGATCACCTCCAGGTCTGAGCCCAGTCATTCTCCCTGACCACTGTGAAACAACTCCACAGAGCACCGGGCAAGGATGGCACTATCTTCTGAGAAACCAATGAGGTGATGTTGGGTTCCACCCTGGAGAGATTCTGTCTTAAGTCAAGCCCTTTGTTCAATTGGTTGCTGTTCTATGTTTTCAGTCCCACAGTGTGTGCTGTAACAGTAATATAATCCTTGCTTAAAAGAGAATTCTAAGAGCGTGGTGCTGGAAAAGCACAGCATCCGAGGAGCAGGAGAGTCGATTTTTCGGGCATAAGCCCTTGCTTCAGGCTATGCTTTTCCAGCACCACACTGTTCGACTGTAATCTGTAATCTCCAGCATCTGCAGTCCTCACTTCCTTCTCCTCAAACAAAATTGTCTATTTTGCGATATCACACGAGAGTTCAGTTCTCAGCTCAGCCTGCTTTGCATTTTAAATCAGTACAGACGTGGAGATCCACCTTATATAGTTCTGCTCTGCTGCTTAGGTATGCTGTATGTTGGAGCAGAGAAGTGCAGAAAGAGACCATTCAACCCATCACGTCTGCACTGACCCTCTGAAAAGAATCCTGCCCAGATAATGCATCCCCCCCATTGCTATAACACAGCAGTTACCATGGATAATTCACCTCGGCTGCACAGCTGTGGATCGTGGGAGGAAACTGGAGAACCCAGACAAAACCTATGCAGACACAGGAGGAATGTACAAACTCCACACCAACAGTTGCACAATGCTGGAATCAAACCCTGGGTCCCTGGCACTATGAAACAGCAGTGCTAACCACTCAGCCCCAATACTATCAGAAAATACTTTGAAAAACAAACAACTATCACTGAATTTAACAGCTGCAATTTAACACCAATTCTGGGCGCGATATTTTTTGGAAGGTATTCCTGTCCATGCATTATATCTGGAGGAGAATGACTGAAATGTTACCAGAGATAAGGGGCTTGCTTAGGGTGTACACTGTACTGCATACTGTACTCTGTTGAAATATTTCGCTCGCAGATACAACACGTATTCAATATTTCACTAACAGAAATTAGATAGATGAAATAACTTGATTTATTAATATTTTCAGGAATAAATATTGGCCACAACATTAAGAGAACAGCCTTGGTCTTTTTCAGATAGTGCCTTAGGATTTTCTACATTCAGGTGAGAGGGCAGTGAGTTGAAGTCAAAGCTGATCTCCAATGCAGCACTTCCCTGGCCCTGCACTGAGGTGTCAGCCTGGATTATGTGGTTCATTTTCCAGAGCAAGACTTGAACCCACAACGTTCTGATTCAAAAGTAAGAGTGTGCCAAGGACAACATCTAAGGAAACCAAGTCCAAGATCAATTTTCAGTGAAGTAAAGAAGTTCTCCTGTTTACCATATTTGGTTCACATTTTAAAAAACGATTTACTTTTAGTGTGCTGATGTGTTACTTTGTACAGAGAAAAAAACAGCAACTGGCTTTCATAGCTTGACCTGGTTGGTTTTTCTCAAAGTTTGAATGGACATTGCTGTGTTTATGCTGAGAAGTGTTTTGCTAAAGTTGCACTATCTTTGATGTTGGCTTACTCTAATTCCTGGCACCACTTCTACTCTTTACAAACCTGCTGTAATGATTACACTGCATTAAATCATATACATAGACAGACCCAAAGAGAAACGTGATTTGTGTTGCAAAGTTCAGAATTCCCTCGGCATCGCAATAAATTAATATGAACTGAGACTCACGTATATGAAATGTGAGATTCTAACCATAACACTCACTCTGAGCCAAGCCCTTTTTCCCAGCTGGGCCTCATGAAGAGAATACTGTACCAGATGTGGGACAGTTTTATTCATAACTTCAAGGATTGTTTAAAAATGGTGTTATGGCCAAAGATGAGAGATATATGAGGAAGGTTTTCAAGTCAACCCCAAATTGTGTACAATATTTGTAGTGTTATCAGAGGCAACCACACAAGATCATACTCAGGAGAAAACGACTGTTTTAGAAAGATTGCACCCCATTTGAAGTTTATGAGAGAGCTGCGGGCATCTAAAAGCATGTTGCACTGCAACAAATCAGGTCAGTGCAGCAGCAATCGACAGGGTTCCGAAGGCACCCATCTCTGGGTTAATGTACATGCTCCTCCTTGTATTCCAAAAACTAAAGAAAAATGAACAGCTTCACACTGGTTTATGGCAATCTTTTACACTAGTCAATGCCTGGATTAAAAAGAGCGATTTGTGTGCTCTGGTCTTTTCCCCGCTGCATATAATATCTAGGGTTCAACCACTTGTGGGGAACTCTGCGGTGGATATTTAAACAGTCTCTCACCTGTTCTGGTCAAAGTACTGGATGGTAATTTCAAAGACTCCCTGAAATTTGTAATAGTGAGTCCACAGTCCCTGCTTCATCTCCTCTGTCCATTTTCAGGTTGCAACCTGGCATCCATGAACAGAATGGTAAGCACTCTCAAATGCTTCACAGAAATGAGTTTGCACACACCTTGATTACTGCCATGCAAATGAAACAGAGTGACAGCTTACCATGAGGGGAGATGGTGCTGTAGTGACAATGCCACTGGACTAGTAATCCAAAACTGTAGGTTAAGGTTTTGAAGACATGGGTTCAAATCCCATCACGGTGAAAATTGAATCCAACAACAATGCAGAATACAAAGTTAGCCTAATGGTGATGGTGACAATGTAATCCCTGTTGATCACTCTAAGAGGGAAGAAAAATATTGGCTTTACTGATGTCCTTTAGCAATTTGAGGGGATGTGAACAGCCTGTCCCAGCCTTTACTGAAACCATGAGGCTTATACTCGAGGAGATGTAGGAAACGAAGAGTAAGCACATGAAAATTAGAATGTGCTTATGAAGAAATGTTTTGTTGATTTTCTGTTTTTCAGTTAGATCATTTAAATATGGCTCTTTTGCACCATTTTACCACCTTGTTCATTCTTGGTCTCGTGGTGGCAAATCATTTTTTAAAGTGTTTGCTGATGCATGGGAAGAGATGAATTGACGTGGACCAATGAGATATTGTACAAGGAAGGAATGATAGATTACAAGACTATCTCATGCAATTCTCCCAACTTTCCTGCAATGCTCATGTCAGCCAGTGGTTGAGAAAGCTTATCCCAAAATTGGAACATTTGGATGGGAATCACACCAGTGAGTGGTTGAGGGGCTTATCTGTGTGCATTAATATCTGACTATCACTTAATCTCAGCTCATTTATAAGCAACTTGCTCTTATCCCAGGCAGTGCCAGGAAACTAAACAGTGGCAGTTACCAAAGTGAAAGCCTGGCCTGGTAACTGGTGTGACAGCTCAGCCTCCCCAACATCTCGGGTCATAGTCATGGTCCACACGCAGCAACCACCTGCACCTGACACCCATGGAAGATTGGCATTGGACAAAAACCAGCCTCATCACATCAGCATGGCACATCTCTGACAGTGTCACTGAGTCCAGCACCTTGACAGTGTGCTTTGGAGGTCACTGACCCTATACATTATAATGGGGGCAGGCTGCCCAGCTCCTACTGCGGAACTGAAGGTATCTCAGGGCTGTTCGCATATTCTCTCAGCTCTCACCCACTTCGCATTGACTTGGATGGTAGCAGCATTTCTGCTGAGCCTTGCCTTTCAGAACAGACACATGGCCAACCTGAGAGGGGGCGGGTGGAAATAAGGTGTGTGACAGCCATTCATGGAAGATGCTACGTGTAATTTGGAGAGCAGCAAACCATGAGCCTTGGTGGAAATGGGCACAATAGCAAATATTGGAAAAGTGTGAGGTACCAAACAGAAGATGGTGTTGCTTACAGTTGCATAGCACAGAAGGTCATTAACCACATTGCAGTATTGCTGCTGTCCTCCAGACCATGGCTACTTCAGGGCAGGCTGGTAGCAGTTGGCACAGTGTGCAGCTGGGGTGTAAAGATGTGATGTGAATGCCGGAAGGTTCTGGTGCCCACAGCAAGAGCGGTGCTATGGAGATGGCATGTATGTTTCATGAGCTGAGCAGTGTAAAGTTTCACAAGAAAAGTCATATGGACTCACGGAGGGAAACCCTGTGGAACGTGGGTGTCAGTATTTACTGCCCATTCCTCGTTGGCCTTGAGAAGGTGGGGGTGAGCTGCCTTTCTGAACCACTGCAGTCCGTAGCTATAGGTGGAACCACAATGCCCTGAGGGAGGGAATGCCAGAAGTTTGACCCAGCGACAGTGAAGGAATACCAATATATTTCCAAGTCAGAATGGTGAGTGGCTTGGAGGTGAACTTACAGATGGTGGCGTTCCCATTTATCTGCTCCTCTTGTCCTTCTAGATGGAAGTGATCATGGGTTTAGAATGTGCTGTTTAAGGATCTTTGGTGAATTTCTGCAGGGCATCTTGTAGATGGCACACACTACTACTGCTGAGTGGTGGTGGGGGAGGGAGTGGATGTTTGTGGATGTGGTGCCAATCAAGTGGGCTGCTTTGTCCTGAATGATGTTGAGTTTCTTGAGTGTTGTTAGAGCTACACCTATCCAGGCAAGTTGGGAGTATTCCAACACACTCCTGACTTGTGCCTTGTAGATGGTGGACAGGCTTTGGGAGTTCATGACCTGGAAATGAAAGTTGACATACTGCATCCAGATTCCTAATTCCACTGACAATTTCCCTGGTTTTAATCACCAGCCACTTTCAAACTAAGTGCTCCTTTCAGAAGTGTATCTCCTCAAATCCACTACCTCTTGAAGAGTTCGGTTACTTTTATCCCAAACCCCTGGAAGTGAATATGTCATAGCCATGACTTCCGAACAAGTCGTACTAAACTGTGATACTAAAAATGAAATGTTATCATAACCGTTTTAAGATGGCTGATTATTTTATTACTAAGAATGATTAACTGTTTTAGTTAGCTAATATTTAGTTGTTTTAAATCAAACTAAAATAGTTTTTAAACTACAGAGTAAATTACTGACTGTCCAGAATCACTCCCATGTTGTATTGTATTTTTGTCATTCCATCAATCATAAAAATTGGCAAACCATAAAAGTCTGTGAAGGGACAAATGATTGCTTCAGTATTAAACACAAAATGTTTTTCTTCAGGTACCTACTAAGCAATTCCCAACTCTAAGCTTAAAGGGAAAATAAATTGAAAAATTACAGTACAGCCTATAACCAATCATCATCATCATCAGCAGCAGGTGATGTTATTGGAAAGTACTCAGTTTGTTTTTCAAGATTGTGTTGGTTTGACACATATATTGAGGATGACTGTCACATACACTTTTTCCACTCTGCCAAAAATAGACTGGAAAACAAAATGAACCAAATGAAACACAAAACAAAATTAATCCCAACAAACAATAAATCAAGGAATTACTGAGTGCTCTCCAACTCCCAGCATTATGTCAAACCTGGCCCAGGTAATATGGCTAATCCTGATCCAGCAAACAAATGAACATTGGCACTGAAATGACTCCACAAAGGTCAGTCTCCTGTCACCAAGTCGCCTTTTATTTACATGTGGAGAGCCCTTGACACTGATCCAGCTCCCTCAGAGCCAGCTCTCAGAGTGAACAGAACCCCTGACATTCCTGTTTAAATCTGTCAGTCTGGGTTCCCTGATTGAGCCTGTTAATCTGGCCCAATCAGGGAACTCATATTCCGTGAGGCCCACTGGCTGACCTCGTTACAATCACTACAGTCACAGAATCTGTGGAATTCATTGCCACGGAGGCCAGGTCATCGAGTCAATTGAAAACAGAGATAGATAAGTCCTTGATTGCCAAGGGGATCAAACGTTACAGGTAGAAAATGGGAAAATGGCGTTGAAAAAATCTATGAGCCATGATTGAATGGCAGAGCAGACTCAATGGGCTGAATGGCCTAATTTTTGCTCTTTTATCTTATGGTCTTATGGTCACTTACGATACCTGCACTGGTCTATAAACCTGCACTGTCTCATAATTATGGCTGATGGCCGATTGATGTGTCAAAATGTTTACGTATCCATTGGAAGCCTCAACCCACTGAAAACAGATTAATATTTCTTTGTGAATTAGGACAAATGAGTAAGGCCAATGAAAAGATTTCCATGAAAAGTTAGGTCAATCACATTATTCCAATAAAATCTCTGAACGTTTGCAGGTTTTGACAGTTGCTCCATTTTCCAATTGACAAAGGCCAACAATGTACTGGGCATAAAGTCATTCACTCAAAACTAGCAGAGTCAAGAAGTAAAATAGTCCTCATACCTGCAGGGACACATAGGCTGACTCATACATATAAGCACATACATGGAAAATAAATACTTAGCTTCAACAGCAAACACTCTCTTTGACACATTACAAATCGTTCACCATTACCAAACGTGCAAACATATTAATCGTATTCATGACAAATTTATTTAACAGTGTGCATCGCACAACAAAGTTCAAAATCATTTGTAACTGCTAACTGGGAATTTTTATTTGTTTTGTTCCTTAAAAACTATTGCCGCACAGCACATAATTAATACCCAGATGTCCAAAAATAATTTAACATCATATCTCACCTATAAATATTTTCTTAAACACCATCTTTCTGTGAGCGTTTACAGAAACACCTATTGAGTCACTTGGATTACTGATGTTCCAACATTTTATTGTCTATAAAACAACATAAGCCAATGATATTTTTAATGTGCTAGAATATAAAGGGACTTTGATGATAATTTTGAGATTTGATGCGATCTTTGTCACTGAAAAAAATATTTTTTACTGCACACAGTATGTGTATTGAACTTCAACTGCATGTCACCACAAAACCATCTAAATATCATTGAGCCTTATCTTGTTTTAAGGTCAAACTGCAGTCAGAAATTCAAAAGTCATTTGTCCAACCAGCAATGGCAGGTATAATCTTCCCAGCTCATGAACGATGCGGGCATTGGTGGGAGAATTCTGTGAGGTTCGCAATGAGGAGCTTTCCAAAATCGAGAGCAACAAAACTGTCTTTTTCCAACCACATGATGAACAGCAAAACAAGATTCTTGCTACTGAGCAGCGAGAGGCCTGTTTGAATGCACAAACATCCTCTCATTTTGATGTGCAGTTTCTCATTCTCTCTCCTGCTGGACAGAAACTAGAGGCTGACAGTTCGCATTACAAAACACGGACTGGTCTTGTAGTGGCTCCGGGCTCGTTGCTTGCCTCTCCAGTCACCGACAGCCCAAAGACAGTGATCACTCACACTCTGCATCCTGCATGTCCTCCAGTGGCAAACAGGGGTTGGCAATTTCCCTCTGTCAGACATGTGTGGCTCAATTGACGGGGCCTATGCAGACCAGCTGCTGACAGCCAGTACCTGACCAGGTACAAAGCTGGGCTTTAAAGATACCACCGGAACCTGGAATCCTGCGGCTCTTGAGACTGGTCAATATTTCTGACTGTGGCAAGTGTGAGAAGGTGATGATCAGGTGTCATGGGGTTATGGTACTTCAGTAAAAAAGGCAGGGTTGAGATGATAGCGCAAGGACGTTCACCAGACTGACTGAGAAAAATTCTTCAGAAAACTCGCCAAAAATGGCACCTGACTAATTTCTGTTAAATTCAGTCCACAGGAAAGAAAGCATGGAGGACCCAATCAATTTAATTTTAATTTTCATCAAAGCAGAAACATAGAACCAAAAATGATCAATATAGCCCTCAGTGCTAAAACGTACCATCTCACCAACTGCTCCCTTTCCTGTTAAATAATTCTACTCAGAACCAAAATAGACACACAATGAGCAGAAACAAAAGCTTTTTAATCTGTTTGTTCGCTTAACTCAGGCAAAGATCTCTAGAAGATACACAACCGTAGATCAGACCTCGTATTGATCATAAACCTTTCTTGATTTGACATTTGATCAGCTTATTGCTTTGTAATGAGTAAAAGTAAAAACAAAATAAAATACAACTGACATTAAAAGGGATTAATATACACTACTTCCTTTGATAACATTAACTCTGATTTCTCTCCACAGATGCTGCCAGACCTGCCGAGCCTTTCTAGCACTTTCTGTTTTTGCTTCTGATTTCCAGCACCCGCAGTTCTTTCAATTTTTAATAAACTATCAATGTCTTGATGACCAAGTATAACAGTAACAATAAGGTCAGAGTGAATCCAACTTTTCTACCTTAAGACCTGAAGCATGCAAACTATTGGAGCATCAAAGGAGCGTTGATTTGGTCTAATTCAATCATTCCACCACTGCATACACAGATTTTCTGACCTTCCCCGTCTTTTATTAATGGGGACAGGCTTTGTTATCAACCACAATGACAGCTCCTGCTTGTGTGTTGTTCAGACCCAGCTGTCCCTCACCATCAGATTGGGACTTCAATTGTTTACATTTTATATAAGTGAATAAGATGAAATGACAAAAGGTATGGTTGCTGAATTTGCTGATGATACAGAAAAAGGTGGGAAAGTAAGTTGTGAAGACGACGCAAGGATGTGGCCACAAGGCACAGCTAGGTTAACCTGAGTGAGCAAAATGAGGGACAAATGGAGTATGATATTGGGAAAATGTGAAATTATCCACTTTGGCAGGAAATATAAAAATAAATCTATACTATAAATGCTGAGAGATTGCATAGCTCTGAAATACAGAAGGATCTAGATGTCTTTGTATAAAATGTTAGTAAGCAGATACAGCAAGTAATTAGGAAGACTATTAGAATGTTATCATTATTATGAGGGGAATTGAATACAGAAGTAGGGAAGTTGCGCCTCATTTGCACAGAGCACTGTGCACTGTACTGGTCACCTTATTTAGGGAAGTATGTAAATGTGTTGGAAGTGGTTCCCTGAAAAGGAAGTGTTGCTATCTGGTGAAAGGTTGGACAGGCTAGGTTTGTATTCACTGAAAATTAGAACAGTAAGAGGCAATGTGATTGAAACATATAAAATCCTGAATTGTCTTCACAGGATTGATGTGGAGAAGATATTTCCTCATACGAGAGAATCCTGAACTAAGGGACACTGTTTAAACATCAGAAGTTGCCCTTTTAAAACAGAGATTAAACATTTTGTTTCAGATGAGCCTTTGGAACTCTCTTGCTGAAAATTTTGTGAAAGCTGAGACTTGAATACTTTTAATGGTAGAGGTCAGTAGATTGCTGTTGAGTGAGGGGGCCAAAGGTTATCGGGGTAGGTGGGAGTACAATCAGAATCAGCCATGATCTTATTAAATGGAGAAGCAGGCTCAAGGCACTGAATAGATGATTCCTGATTGGTGCTGACTATAGCTTTCATCCTTCCACAGCATGTAAATTCTGTTCATCCATGAACAGACTTGTCTCTAATTAGATACTGGGAAGATTGAAACCATTTTCTTCAGTCTTTGCTCAAAGGTCTGCTTCCTCGTTGCTGATTCCATCCCTATCCCTGGCTAATATCTGAGGCTGAGCCAGTCTTTTTGTAACTCGAGGGTCACATCTGACCCAGGAAGTAAGTTTCTAACAACATTTGCATGCTCTCACTGAGGTGGTCAATTCCTAACTCCATAACATTGTTGGAAGTACACATGTATGTCAGAGGACTATGTGAAAAATGGCAAGATATGGGACATTTAAACATTTTCTGGATTGAAAAGGGTTAAACGTGGTTTTATCAAAGAATGAAGTTGACAGCTTAATGAAGGATGTAAACTACTTGCTGTTTACGGAAAAATCAATTGGCTTTAGAAAAGGCAAACAAATCTTTCAAGGAGATAAGAAATGGAGCTTATTACTGGGAGACCTAGTAATACCAATCAGTGTCCACTTGCCAATCAATCAGCACTCTCCTCCCATGCAGTATAAATGTTGCTTTTCCCCTTGAATTTATATTCTTGCAAAATATCCTGATGAGTATTAGATAAAAAAGCTTTGTAAAAACATTTTTTCTTAAGTTTCCTACTACCTAAAGGCAAACGATTTTTATTATATTAGCCAAATTATTTTGATTTCATTCCAAGAACCTGCTGGAAGTTTCTTATATTCTGAATGGCACCACAAAAGAAAAGCAATTGGCGATTTTAGTGATTGAATGAATATATTGACACTAATGGTGTGACTGGTGGCGTAGTATGCCTTGATTATCAGAGTATTCTTCCTATCACCTTATAATAACATCACTGGTCTCTGGCCCTGCCTCAACTGCTGCTTCGGAAACTCTCATTTATACCTCAGTTACAATCAGGTGAGATGTTAATGACCTCAGCATGTCCTAAAGTGCTTTATATCTAATGAAGTAACTGGGTATTCACCTCACTTTGTTTTATTCTGCAACTGACCTAAACAATTTGAAATTAAAAGTCAATGAATAAAAAAAGACAAAAACATGGCATGTTTGCTCAGCACCTGCCTTCTGCCCTGTCATATGACCAATATTATTATTAATTCACCATCTCATTAGCAGTTTACATTTAAGACATTTTATAGAAGACAAATCTTGGTGAAAGATCGATTTTCACCATTTTGGTACTAAATGGGCTTTTGATTAGGCTGTAGGCTTATCAAAAGGATGTTAAAAACTGCAGTTACTGTGTCGCATTGTGAAAATACAACATACATCTATGACATTTCAACACCAGGCATGAAGCTTTCATAGTAATGCCATTAAAAATTAACACCATGATGTATTTGTATGTGCAAAAAAATGTATATACTTTTAAATTCATTTTAACATAAGTCATGCCCATCTAGAAAAAATTATGATAATAGGGGATTTCAAATCTAGGGGGCACATTTTTAAGGTGAGAGGAGAGAGAAGAGATTGATTTTAGAAAACACATAGAGCAAATTGTTTTACTCAGAGGGTGGTTCGTGTGTGGAATGAACTTCCTGAGGATGTGATGGATGTGGGTGCAATTACAATGTTTAAAAGACGTTTGGATAAGTACATGAATAGGAAAGGTTTGGAGGGATATGGGCCAGGAGCAGGCAGGTGGGATTAGTTTAGTTTGGAATTATGTTCTGCATGGACTGGTTGGACCGAAGGGTCTGTTTCCGTGCTGTATGACTCTATGACTCTAAAAATCTGGAATTAATTAGAGTTTTTGAACATTAATAATTATACTGATTGAGATTTCAACAACCTAGTTGCAAAACTTGATTTTAAACCCATTAAACACAAGTGCCACAGATTTTATTTTTAATTGGGCCAGAAAGACAAAGGAAAAATAATTTTAAGTAATTACCATTTGCATCTTTACAAATAAACATTTCTTAACAAACATTTTACTTTATAATCTGCCAACTACCTGTAAAAGTTATTAAAACACACATATATGTTGTTCTCAGTTTCTCCAGGAGGTTTATAAAACTACCCTTCCTCCCACTAGTTCTTCCCACTGTGGTATACCAGTGCCTGAATGTAAGCTTAGTTTGTTCAACAGAATCTTGTAATGTATTACACTGGTATAAGAAAAGTGCAGGATGGAAAAACCACACAGTGTTACATAAAGTAGCAAATTAGGGACATGGCAGGCACAGTATATCCTTTTCTTAAACCCAATAAGTTTTGACCCCCTCTTGTACAATTGAAGCCCAGAAAACAAGCTGATATTTCTTTTGTCTGGAACTCAAAACCACATGATTCTGGTCAAGAATTCTGGTTGGCTAAGGTGCAAAAGCTGGCAAGGAGCCAAGTACTGCTAGATTCAGTCTGAACATTCACTGTATATATTTTCTGTTGCTTTTAAAGTTTGATTCTATCTGTATAGCAGTTACAGATGTATAAAAGCCAAAACTAAATAATTGACCACCTGGGAAATATGATTATTTTGAACAATACACTATCTATAACAATACTATCAGTTTCTCCTTGGTTTCTGCACCATTTCTTCTTCCTAGAGTTATTTATTGCCTGGTTGTGTCCCTTCACTGCAGGGGCCTATATAACACACAATACAAGCTTTGGAGGAAATAGGCCATTCTCTGGTTACCATGGCAGCATGCCTTTATCAAGCTGGGTATTCTTTGGTGTTTCAAATTCATTCTAGAAAGAGACTATTTATGACTTGAATAAAGAAGGCCAAAGCACATTTTTATGCCTGGAATGGAAATGAAACATTGATATAAATATCAGAAGACTTTAAATACATGCACGTTTAGTTATATTCCTGAACAGAATTGTCTGTGACATACACTGGCTCACAGACACTGAAATGCACTCACTGTTTGTTGCATAAATTAATAGAATTCTTACTCCTGCAATTTATATTCTCTTCTTTCACCCTTTTGATATGAATTATGGGAAAAAAAGGTTTTCCAAGATAACAGAGAGAACACTTAAGTCCTTCCAAAAGAAATTCAATCTTTACCACAGTCATGACCAAGGAGTTAAATTAAGTAATCATTAGCAAATATTCAGGAATATTAGCAAAAAATGTATGACATCAAAACAAAGATACTGCTTCAGTCAAATATTTACTTCTAGCTCCAGGTCAAACTAAGTGAAAGAATCAAATAAAATAATTTAGATATTGGTCACTGTGGGCTCCTTGGATGATTTCCACGGAGTCACAAGGGCCACGTGAAAAGCTGACAGAAATGTTTCACTTAAGTTCCATAAATTTCAAACTGGAAATGCACGTGGATCTAATGGTATTTGGTAATCAGTGAGGTGACTGAATTAAAAGCTGCCCTCTCCAAACTTGGGGTCATCAGAAAGCAAACAGAAATAACAACTGACAAATACAAGCACAAGAGGAAAGTGAACTGCCTGAATTTGATGGGCTAGCTTTTTAGGGTACAAGGGGACATGACATAATTTAGACAGATACCTCTGAAGCAATAAGCTTTTGTATGTAATATTGAATGATATAAAGCATGAATCTGGTTTGGGTGAACACCTTGTTTCTGATGAACAATCTAGCTCCATATTTAAGCTCTTTACACCTAAATGAAAAATTAAGTGACATGGAAACAGTGCAGAAACATATTATTTTAACAGATAGAGACACCAATGCTCCTGTCTATGGGGGATGTAGCTAGGTCTTTTTTGACTTATTTCCATATCATGAGGCTGGGTGCGCTGCCCACTCACTGTCCTCTCATTTTAATTGCAGGTCCAAGTACCTGGCCAAGTCAGTATTACTAATTACTGATTTGGGCTCAAGATAGAATGCACTGTGAAATGCTTATTAATTTGTACATTTATGAATTGCTCCTGGATCCAATTCAGGCCATAGGCTTGATACAGAATGACAGAAAAATATCTAGTGTGGTCATGTATCTGTACATTTCAATGAATCTTTAATCTTACTTGGTTGAACTGTAAGACAATCACACAAATGATTCTGTTCTGAGGTTTGTACAAGCATTCTTTTATTGTAATCCGTTATGTGGATGAGATTTCACACTGAATAATTAATTTATTCAAATCTCAAACATTGTTCATAAATAGCCAGGCAACAGCAGGTCCCTGGTGTGCTCAAGTTGTCTAATTTATGTCCAAGTTGGACACATTCAGGATGTCTGGTTTAGTTTTGCTGCCTTCCGCAAGGTTTTTCCTGTGAAAATCCGGAAGGAGAATTATTGGAGAACAGATACCAAAGATTCCACTGTCACTTGCCTGGTTTGAAATTTTTCAGACAGTCAAATTAATAACCAGACATTAATTTTACTTCAAAATGGGAATTTGGTAAGGGGAGAAGCATTTTTAACTTCCACACCTTCTCTGTACTTACCCACCCAAACAAAGGTGAGGCTAGAGCTGCTGAAACAGATTAAAGTGGAACGTTAGACAAGCCGAAGTTAGTGACACTGAAGAGACAGGTCATTTTCTCAAAGGTAAGCCATAGCGAAGTGATATTCTCTCATTCTTGTTGGAGGGTTAGCCTGACTAGGCCAACCCTAAAGCTTCCTTGTAATCCTAACTTTAAACATAGAGACATAAAGGAGAGGAGCAGGAGGAGACCTTTGACGCCTTGAGCCTACTGTCCCATTCAACATGATCCTGGTTGATCATCGAGCTCAATACCGTAATCCCACTCCTCCCCCCATATCCCATGATCCCACAAACGCTACATCTACCTCCTTCTGGAGACACAATATTTCGGTCTCAACCACTTTCTGCGGGGGTGAATTCCACAGGCTCCCCACTCTCTGGATGAAGACATTTCTCCTCATCTCAGTCCTAAAAGGTTTACTCCTGAAGCTCCTTAAACTATGACCCTGATTCTGGACTCCCCTCCACCAGGAATATCCTCCCTGAATCTGGTCAAGTCGAGTCCTGTTCAAACCTTATAGGCTTCTCTGAGATCCCCCCCTCGATCTTTTAAACTCCAGTGAATATAATCCTTATAAACTCAATCTCTCCTCACATTTTTGTCCTCTAAGGATGTTTTTTAAAAGTTTTGAAAAGTTGTCTGTTTGGGCCACTTCTGGGTCTGGCCAATCGTTGTTCTATCTTCATCGGGCAGGGAAGGCACTGGGGCTACCATTTAGTCTAGAAGAGCACATTAAGTAGGACACAGCAATAACTGAACAGAATATTGGGGATAGGGTTCTGGCCAATGTAAGTACTTTCCAGTTCACTTTCCGTTGGGATAAAATCATCCCTAATAGGTGGCTCAAATCTTCACAACCATTTCAACGTCTGCTATGTGACTGCTCATAATTTGCTGAGGGGTGCTACTAATGAAACAATGTAGGCTTTCTAGCTCTACAAGACTGTCAAATAGGAATAAACCCCTTACTGAAGCACTTTTGAAATTTCACTAGTTTAATCAAAAATTAGTGCAAAAACAACTTGACTAGGTGGGTCAGGTTCAACCACCTACCTTGGTAAGTTCTCAGGAAAAAGGTTGATTAGTGAACACATGTTAACAGAGGGAAGGGCTGCTAAAACTATTGAGTGATTTGTGAGTTTGGATTATAAAAGCCTGGAGTTTGGACTTATGGACCTTGGAATACTATATATTCTGGGTAGTATTATGTTATGTGTTACTTAATGTGTGCTGGAGTTATCTTCATCAGTTTTCAGTGGTTTGCCTACAATTCAGAGATATGGAGCTGTTTGCTTTTAACTGACCCAAACAATTTGTGGGAATGATACATAAAATCCTCACCTTTATACAGCACCCAGACCTCCCAAGGTGCTTCACAGCCAACTCAGTATTATTCATAATTCCAAGAACAACAAGTTCATCGTGCTTTAATAAAATAAAATATCCCAAAGCGTTTCATGGAAGCAATCACCAGACTCAGAGATCTGACAGGAGAAAGGTTAGGTAAGGTGACTGAAGAGGTTAAAAACCCCGAGGGGAACACTACCCCTGCTCATGCCTCCACCCCGTTTCATGGAAGCAATCACCAGACTCAGAGATCTGACAGGAGAAAGGTTAGGTAAGGTGACTGAAGAGGTTAAAAACCCCGAGGGGAACACTACCCCTGCTCATGCCTCCACCCCCATTCCCCCCACCATCACACCCACTCCAATTACTGCCTCCGACCCCACTCTCAGCTCCACACCCACACCAGATCCCAGCTCCCAGCCCTTCCGAGTTTTCACCATCCCTCCAGACCTCCCACTCACTGAGGACGAACGATCAGTCCTCAGCAAAGGACTCAACTTCATCCCCCTCCGTCCACGCATCAATGAATTTAATACACGCCGTGACATCGAACACTTCTTCCTCTGCCTCCGCCTCC